>NC_054485.1:35176857-35181857 GCF_017639515.1 Carcharodon carcharias | reverse complement strand
TGTGTGTGTGTGTGTGTGTGTGTAGGGGTATGTGTGTGTGTGTGTGTGTGTGTAGGGGTATGTGTGTGTGTGTGTGTGTGTAGGGGTATGTGTGTGTGTGTGTGTGTGTAGGGGTATGTGTGTGTGTGTGTGTGTGTAGGGGTATGTGTGTGTGTGTGTGTGTGTAGGGGTATGTGTGTGTGTGTGTGTGTGTAGGGGTATGTGTGTGTGTGTGTGTGTGTAGGGGTATGTGTGTGTGTGTGTGTGTGTAGGGGTATGTGTGTGTGTGTGTGTGTGTAGGGGTATGTGTGTGTGTGTGTGTGTGTGTAGGGGTATGTGTGTGTGTGTGTGTGTGTAGGGGTATGTGTGTGTGTGTGTGTGTGTAGGGGTATGTGTGTGTGTGTGTGTGTGTAGGGGTATGTGTGTGTGTGTGTGTGTGTAGGGGTATGTGTGTGTGTGTGTGTGTGTGTAGGGGTATGTGTGTGTGTGTGTGTGTGTGTAGGGGTATGTGTGTGTGTGTGTGTGTGTGTAGGGGTATGTGTGTGTGTGTGTGTGTGTGTAGGGGTATGTGTGTGTGTGTGTGTGTGTGTAGGGGTATGTGTGTGTGTGTGTGTGTGTGTAGGGGTATGTGTGTGTGTGTGTGTGTGTGTAGGGGTATGTGTGTGTGTGTGTGTGTGTGTAGGGGTATGTGTGTGTGTGTGTGTGTGTGTAGGGGTATGTGTGTGTGTGTGTGTGTAGGGGTATGTGTGTGTGTGTGTGTGTGTGTAGGGGTATGTGTGTGTGTGTGTGTGTGTGTGTAGGGGTATGTGTGTGTGTGTGTGTGTGTGTAGGGGTATGTGTGTGTGTGTGTGTGTGTGTAGGGGTATGTGTGTGTGTGTGTGTGTGTGTAGGGGTATGTGTGTGTGTGTGTGTGTGTGTAGGGGTATGTGTGTGTGTGTGTGTGTGTGTAGGGGTATGTGTGTGTGTGTGTGTGTGTGTAGGGGTATGTGTGTGTGTGTGTGTGTGTGTAGGGGTATGTGTGTGTGTGTGTGTGTGTGTAGGGGTATGTGTGTGTGTGTGTGTGTGTGTAGGGGTATGTGTGTGTGTGTGTGTGTGTGTAGGGGTATGTGTGTGTGTGTGTGTGTGTGTAGGGGTATGTGTGTGTGTGTGTGTGTGTGTAGGGGTATGTGTGTGTGTGTGTGTGTGTGTAGGGGTATGTGTGTGTGTGTGTGTGTGTGTAGGGGTATGTGTGTGTGTGTGTGTGTGTGTAGGGGTATGTGTGTGTGTGTGTGTGTGTGTAGGGGTATGTGTGTGTGTGTGTGTGTGTGTAGGGGTATGTGTGTGTGTGTGTGTGTGTGTAGGGGTATGTGTGTGTGTGTGTGTGTGTGTAGGGGTATGTGTGTGTGTGTGTGTGTGTGTAGGGGTATGTGTGTGTGTGTGTGTGTGTGTAGGGGTATGTGTGTGTGTGTGTGTGTGTGTAGGGGTATGTGTGTGTGTGTGTGTGTGTGTAGGGGTATGTGTGTGTGTGTGTGTGTGTGTAGGGGTATGTGTGTGTGTGTGTGTGTGTGTAGGGGTATGTGTGTGTGTGTGTGTGTGTGTAGGGGTATGTGTGTGTGTGTGTGTGTGTGTAGGGGTATGTGTGTGTGTGTGTGTGTGTGTGTAGGGGTATGTGTGTGTGTGTGTGTGTGTGTAGGGGTATGTGTGTGTGTGTGTGTGTGTGTAGGGGTATGTGTGTGTGTGTGTGTGTGTGTAGGGGTATGTGTGTGTGTGTGTGTGTGTGTAGGGGTATGTGTGTGTGTGTGTGTGTGTAGGGGTATGTGTGTGTGTGTGTGTGTGTAGGGGTATGTGTGTGTGTGTGTGTGTGTGTAGGGGTATGTGTGTGTGTGTGTGTGTGTGTAGGGGTATGTGTGTGTGTGTGTGTGTGTGTAGGGGTATGTGTGTGTGTGTGTGTGTGTGTAGGGGTATGTGTGTGTGTGTGTGTGTGTGTAGGGGTATGTGTGTGTGTGTGTGTGTGTGTAGGGGTATGTGTGTGTGTGTGTGTGTGTGTAGGGGTTGTGTGTGTGTGTGTGTGTGTGTAGGGGTATGTGTGTGTGTGTGTGTGTGTGTAGGGGTATGTGTGTGTGTGTGTGTGTGTGTGTAGGGGTATGTGTGTGTGTGTGTGTGTGTGTAGGGGTATGTGTGTGTGTGTGTGTGTGTGTAGGGGTATGTGTGTGTGTGTGTGTGTGTGTAGGGGTATGTGTGTGTGTGTGTGTGTGTGTAGGGGTATGTGTGTGTGTGTGTGTGTGTGTAGGGGTATGTGTGTGTGTGTGTGTGTGTGTAGGGGTATGTGTGTGTGTGTGTGTGTGTGTAGGGGTATGTGTGTGTGTGTGTGTGTGTGTAGGGGTATGTGTGTGTGTGTGTGTGTGTAGGGGTATGTGTGTGTGTGTGTGTGTGTGTAGGGGTATGTGTTGTGTGTGTGTGTGTGTAGGGGTATGTGTGTGTGTGTGTGTGTGTGTAGGGGTATGTGTGTGTGTGTGTGTGTGTGTAGGGGTATGTGTGTGTGTGTGTGTGTGTGTAGGGGTATGTGTGTGTGTGTGTGTGTGTGTAGGGGTATGTGTGTGTGTGTGTGTGTGTGTAGGGGGTATGTGTGTGTGTGTGTGTGTGTGTAGGGGTATGTGTGTGTGTGTGTGTGTGTGTAGGTGTATGTGTGTGTGTGTGTGTGTGTGTTGGGGTATGTGTGTGTGTGTGTGTGTGTTGTAGGGGTATGTGTGTGTGTGTGTGTGTGTGTAGGGGTATGTGTGTGTGTGTGTGTGTGTGTAGGGGTATGTGTGTGTGTGTGTGTGTGTGTAGGGGTATGTGTGTGTGTGTGTGTGTGTGTAGGGGTATGTGTGTGTGTGTGTGTGTGTGTAGGGGTGTGTGTGTGTGTGTGTGTGTGTGTGTGTAGGGGTGTGTGTGTGTGTGTGTGTGTGTGTAGGGGTGTGTGTGTGTGTGTGTGTGTGTGTGTAGGGGTATGTGTGTGTGTGTGTGTGTGTGTAGGGGTATGTGTGTGTGTGTGTGTGTGTGTAGGGGTATGTGTGTGTGTGTGTGTGTGTGTAGGGGTATGTGTGTGTGTGTGTGTGTGTGTAGGGGTATGTGTGTGTGTGTGTGTGTGTGTAGGGGTATGTGTGTGTGTGTGTGTGTGTGTAGGGGTGTGTGTGTGTGTGTGTGTGTAGGGGTGTGTGTGTGTGTGTGTGTGTGTGTGTGAGTGTGTGTGTGTGTGAGAGTGTGTGTGTGTGTGTGTAGGGGTATGTGTGTGTGTGTGTGTGTGTGTAGGGGTATGTGTGTGTGTGTGTGTGTGTGTGTAGGGTATGTGTGTGTGTGTGTGTGTGTGTAGGGGTATGTGTGTGTGTGTGTGTGTGTGTAGGGGTATGTGTGTGTGTGTGTGTGTGTGTAGGGGTATGTGTGTGTGTGTGTGTGTGTGTAGGGGTATGTGTGTGTGTGTGTGTGTGTGTAGGGGTATGTGTGTGTGTGTGTGTGTGTGTAGGGGTATGTGTGTGTGTGTGTGTGTGTGTAGGGGTATGTGTGTGTGTGTGTGTGTGTGTAGGGGTATGTGTGTGTGTGTGTGTGTGTGTAGGGGTATGTGTGTGTGTGTGTGTGTGTGTAGGGGTATGTGTGTGTGTGTGTGTGTGTGTAGGGGTATGTGTGTGTGTGTGTGTGTGTGTAGGGGTATGTGTGTGTGTGTGTGTGTGTGTAGGGGTATGTGTGTGTGTGTGTGTGTGTGTAGGGGTATGTGTGTGTGTGTGTGTGTGTGTGTAGGGGTATGTGTGTGTGTGTGTGTGTGTGTAGGGGTATGTGTGTGTGTGTGTGTGTGTGTAGGGGTATGTGTGTGTGTGTGTGTGTGTGTAGGGGTATGTGTGTGTGTGTGTGTGTGTGTAGGGGTATGTGTGTGTGTGTGTGTGTGTGTAGGGGTATGTGTGTGTGTGTGTGTGTGTGTAGGGGTATGTGTGTGTGTGTGTGTGTGTGTAGGGGTGTGTGTGTGTGTGTGTGTGTGTAGGGGTATGTGTGTGTGTGTGTGTGTGTGTAGGGGTATGTGTGTGTGTGTGTGTGTGTGTAGGGGTATGTGTGTGTGTGTGTGTGTGTGTAGGGGTATGTGTGTGTGTGTGTGTGTGTGTAGGGGTATGTGTGTGTGTGTGTGTGTGTGTAGGGGTATGTGTGTGTGTGTGTGTGTGTGTAGGGGTATGTGTGTGTGTGTGTGTGTGTGTAGGGGTATGTGTGTGTGTGTGTGTGTGTGTAGGGGTATGTGTGTGTGTGTGTGTGTGTGTGTAGGGGTATGTGTGTGTGTGTGTGTGTGTGTAGGGGTATGTGTGTGTGTGTGTGTGTGTGTAGGGGTATGTGTGTGTGTGTGTGTGTGTGTAGGGGTATGTGTGTGTGTGTGTGTGTGTGTAGGGGTATGTGTGTGTGTGTGTGTGTGTGTGTAGGGGTATGTGTGTGTGTGTGTGTGTGTGTAGGGGTATGTGTGTGTGTGTGTGTGTGTGTAGGGGTATGTGTGTGTGTGTGTGTGTGTGTAGGGGTATGTGTGTGTGTGTGTGTGTGTGTGTAGGGGTATGTGTGTGTGTGTGTGTGTGTGTAGGGGTATGTGTGTGTGTGTGTGTGTGTGTGTAGGGGTATGTGTGTGTGTGTGTGTGTGTGTGTAGGGGTATGTGTGTGTGTGTGTGTGTGTGTAGGGGTATGTGTGTGTGTGTGTGTGTGTGTAGGGGTATGTGTGTGTGTGTGTGTGTGTGTGTAGGGGTATGTGTGTGTGTGTGTGTGTGTGTAGGGGTATGTGTGTGTGTGTGTGTGTGTGTAGGGGTATGTGTGTGTGTGTGTGTGTGTGTAGGGGTATGTGTGTGTGTGTGTGTGTGTGTAGGGGTATGTGTGTGTGTGTGTGTGTGTGTAGGGGTATGTGTGTGTGTGTGTGTGTGTGTAGGGGTATGTGTGTGTGTGTGTGTGTGTGTAGGGGTATGTGTGTGTGTGTGTGTGTGTGTAGGGGTATGTGTGTGTGTGTGTGTGTGTGTAGGGGTATGTGTGTGTGTGTGTGTGTGTGT
>NC_054485.1:35166857-35171857 GCF_017639515.1 Carcharodon carcharias | reverse complement strand
GGGTATGTGTGTGTGTGTGTGTGTGTGTGTAGGGGTATGTGTGTGTGTGTGTGTGTGTAGGGGTATGTGTGTGTGTGTGTGTGTGTAGGGGTATGTGTGTGTGTGTAGGGGTATGTGTGTGTGTGTGTGTGTGTAGGGGTATGTGTGTGTGTGTAGGGGTATGTGTGTGTGTGTGTGTGTGTAGGGGTATGTGTGTGTGTGTAGGGGTATGTGTGTGTGTGTGTGTGTGTGTAGGGGTATGTGTGTGTGTGTGTGTGTGTGTAGGGGTATGTGTGTGTGTGTGTGTGTGTGTAGGGGTATGTGTGTGTGTGTGTGTGTGTGTAGGGGTGTGTGTGTGTGTGTGTGTGTGTGTAGGGGTGTGTGTGTGTGTGTGTGTGTGTGTAGGGGTGTGTGTGTGTGTGTGTGTGTAGGGGTATGTGTGTGTGTGTGTGTGTGTAGGGGTATGTGTGTGTGTGTGTGTGTGTAGGGGTATGTGTGTGTGTGTGTGTGTGTAGGGGTATGTGTGTGTGTGTGTGTGTGTAGGGGTATGTGTGTGTGTGTGTGTGTGTGTAGGGGTATGTGTGTGTGTGTGTGTGTGTAGGGGTATGTGTGTGTGTGTGTGTGTGTAGGGGTATGTGTGTGTGTGTGTGTGTGTAGGGGTATGTGTGTGTGTGTGTGTGTGTGTAGGGGTATGTGTGTGTGTGTGTGTGTGTAGGGGTATGTGTGTGTGTGTGTGTGTGTAGGGGTATGTGTGTGTGTGTGTGTGTGTAGGGGTATGTGTGTGTGTGTGTGTGTAGGGGTATGTGTGTGTGTGTGTGTGTGTGTAGGGGTATGTGTGTGTGTGTGTGTGTGTAGGGGTATGTGTGTGTGTGTGTGTGTGTAGGGGTATGTGTGTGTGTGTGTGTAGGGGTATGTGTGTGTGTGTGTGTGTGTAGGGGTATGTGTGTGTGTGTGTGTGTGTGTAGGGGTATGTGTGTGTGTGTGTGTGTGTAGGGGTATGTGTGTGTGTGTGTGTGTGTAGGGGTATGTGTGTGTGTGTGTGTGTGTAGGGGTATGTGTGTGTGTGTGTGTGTGTAGGGGTATGTGTGTGTGTGTGTGTGTGTAGGGGTATGTGTGTGTGTGTGTGTGTGTAGGGGTATGTGTGTGTGTGTGTGTGTGTAGGGTATGTGTGTGTGTGTGTGTGCATAGGATGTGTGTGTGTGTGTGTGTGTGTAGGATGTGTGTCTGTGTGTGTGTGTAGGGGTATGTGTGTGTGTGTGTGTGTGTAGGGGTATGTGTGTGTGTGTGTGTGTGTAGGGGTATGTGTGTGTGTGTGTGTGTGTGTAGGGGTATGTGTGTGTGTGTGTGTGTGTGTAGGGGTATGTGTGTGTGTGTGTGTGTGTAGGGGTATGTGTGTGTGTGTGTGTGTGTGTAGGGGTATGTGTGTGTGTGTGTGTGTGTAGGGGTATGTGTGTGTGTGTGTGTGTGTAGGGGTATGTGTGTGTGTGTGTGTGTGTGTAGGGGTATGTGTGTGTGTGTGTGTGTGTAGGGGTATGTGTGTGTGTAGGGGTATGTGTGTGTGTGTGTGTGTGTAGGGGTATGTGTGTGTGTGTGTGTGTGTAGGGGTATGTGTGTGTGTGTGTGTGTGTAGGGGTATGTGTGTGTGTGTGTGTGTGTAGGGGTATGTGTGTGTGTGTGTGTGTGTAGGGGTATGTGTGTGTGTGTGTGTGTGTAGGGGTATGTGTGTGTGTGTGTGTGTGTAGGGGTATGTGTGTGTGTGTGTGTGTGTAGGGGTATGTGTGTGTGTGTGTGTGTGTAGGGGTATGTGTGTGTGTGTGTGTGTGTAGGGGTATGTGTGTGTGTGTGTGTGTGTAGGGGTATGTGTGTGTGTGTGTGTGTGTAGGGGTATGTGTGTGTGTGTGTGTCTGTGTAGGGGTATGTGTGTGTGTGTGTGTGTGTAGGGGTATGTGTGTGTGTGTGTGTGTGTAGGGGTATGTGTGTGTGTGTGTGTGTGTAGGGGTATGTGTGTGTGTGTGTGTGTAGGGGTATGTGTGTGTGTGTGTGTGTAGGGGTATGTGTGTGTGTGTGTGTGTAGGGGTGTGTGTGTGTGTGTGTGTAGGGGTGTGTGTGTGTGTGTGTGTAGGGGTGTGTGTGTGTGTGTGTGTAGGGGTATGTGTGTGTGTGTGTGTGTGTGTAGGGGTATGTGTGTGTGTGTGTGTGTCTGTGTAGGGGTATGTGTGTGTGTGTGTGTGTGTAGGGGTATGTGTGTGTGTGTGTGTGTGTGTAGGGGTGTGTGTGTGTGTGTGTGTAGGGGTATGTGTGTGTGTGTGTGTGTGTGTGTGTAGGGGTATGTGTGTGTGTGTGTGTGTGTGTAGGGGTATGTGTGTGTGTGTGTGTGTGTGTAGGGGTATGTGTGTGTGTGTGTGTGTCTGTGTAGGGGTATGTGTGTGTGTGTGTGTGTGTAGGGGTATGTGTGTGTGTGTGTGTGTGTAGGGGTATGTGTGTGTGTGTGTGTGTAGGGGTATGTGTGTGTGTGTGTGTGTAGGGGTGTGTGTGTGTGTGTGTGTAGGGGTGTGTGTGTGTGTGTGTGTAGGGGTATGTGTGTGTGTGTGTGTAGGGGTATGTGTGTGTGTGTGTGTGTGTGTAGGGGTATGTGTGTGTGTGTGTGTGTGTGTAGGGGTATGTGTGTGTGTGTGTAGGGGTATGTGTGTGTGTGTGTAGGGGTATGTGTGTGTGTGTGTAGGGGTATGTGTGTGTGTGTGTAGGGGTATGTGTGTGTGTGTGTAGGGGTATGTGTGTGTGTGTGTAGGGGTATGTGTGTGTGTGTGTAGGGGTATGTGTGTGTGTGTGTAGGGGTATGTGTGTGTGTGTGTAGGGGTATGTGTGTGTGTGTGTAGGGGTATGTGTGTGTGTGTGTAGGGGTATGTGTGTGTGTGTGTAGGGGTATGTGTGTGTGTGTGTAGGGGTATGTGTGTGTGTGTGTAGGGGTATGTGTGTGTGTGTGTAGGGGTATGTGTGTGTGTGTGTAGGGGTATGTGTGTGTGTGTGTAGGGGTATGTGTGTGTGTGTTGTAGGGGTATGTGTGTGTGTGTGTAGGGGTATGTGTGTGTGTGTGTAGGGGTATGTGTGTGTGTGTGTGTGTGTAGGGGTATGTGTGTGTGTGTGTGTGTGTAGGGGTATGTGTGTGTGTGTGTGTGTGTAGGGGTATGTGTGTGTGTGTGTGTGTAGGGGTATGTGTGTGTGTGTGTGTGTGTAGGGGTATGTGTGTGTGTGTGTGTGTAGGGGTATGTGTGTGTGTGTGTGTAGGGGTATGTGTGTGTGTAGGGGTATGTGTGTGTGTAGGGGTATGTGTGTGTGTAGGGGTATGTGTGTGTGTGTGTGTGTGTAGGGGTATGTGTGTGTGTGTGTGTGTGTAGGGGTATGTGTGTGTGTGTGTGTGTGTGTAGGGGTATGTGTGTGTGTGTGTGTGTGTGTAGGGGTATGTGTGTGTGTGTGTGTGTGTGTAGGGGTATGTGTGTGTGTGTGTGTGTGTGTTGGGGTTTGTGTGTGTGTGTGTGTGTGTGTTGGGGTATGTGTGTGTGTGTGTGTGTGTAGGGGTATGTGTGTGTGTGTGTGTGTGTGTAGGGGTATGTGTGTGTGTGTGTGTGTGTGTAGGGGTATGTGTGTGTGTGTGTGTGTGTAGGGGTGTGTGTGTGTGTGTGTGTGTGTAGGGGTGTGTGTGTGTGTGTGTGTGTGTGTAGGGGTGTGTGTGTGTGTGTGTGTGTGTAGGGGTGTGTGTGTGTGTGTGTGTGTGTAGGGGTGTGTGTGTGTGTGTGTGTGTGTAGGGGTGTGTGTGTGTGTGTGTGTGTGTAGGGGTGTGTGTGTGTGTGTGTGTGTAGGGGTGTGTGTGTGTGTGTGTGTGTGTAGGGGTGTGTGTGTGTGTGTGTGTGTGTAGGGGTGTGTGTGTGTGTGTGTGTAGGGGTGTGTGTGTGTGTGTGTGTGTAGGGGTGTGTGTGTGTGTGTGTGTGTAGGGGTATGTGTGTGTGTGTGTGTGTGTAGGGGTATGTGTGTGTGTGTGTGTGTGTAGGGGTATGTGTGTGTGTGTGTGTGTGTAGGGGTATGTGTGTGTGTGTGTGTGTGTAGGGGTATGTGTGTGTGTGTGTGTGTGTGTAGGGGTATGTGTGTGTGTGTGTGTGTGTGTGTAGGGGTATGTGTGTGTGTGTGTGTGTGTGTGTGTAGGGGTATGTGTGTGTGTGTGTGTGTGTAGGGGTATGTGTGTGTGTGTGTGTGTGTAGGGGTATGTGTGTGTGTGTGTGTGTGTGTAGGGGTATGTGTGTGTGGTGTGTGTGTGTAGGGGTATGTGTGCGTCTGTGTGTGTGTGTAGGGGTATGTGTGTGTGTGTGTGTGTGTGTAGGGGTATGTGTGTGTGTGTGTGTGTGTGTAGGGGTATGTGTGTGTGTGTGTGTGTGTGTAGGGGTATGTGTGTGTGTGTGTGTGTGTGTAGGGGTATGTGTGTGTGTGTGTGTGTGTGTGTAGGGGTATGTGTGTGTGTGTGTGTGTGTGTGTAGGGGTATGTGTGTGTGTGTGTGTAGGTGTATGGGTAGGTGTGTGGGTGTGTGTGTGTGTAGGGGTATGTGTGTGTGTGTGTAGGGGTATGTGTGTGTGTGTGTAGGGGTATGTGTGTGTGTGTGTAGGGGTATGTGTGTGTGTGTGTAGGGGTATGTGTGTGTGTGTGTAGGGGTATGTGTGTGTGTGTGTAGGGGTATGTGTGTGTGTGTGTAGGGGTATGTGTGTGTGTGTGTAGGGGTATGTGTGTGTGTGTGTAGGGGTATGTGTGTGTGTGTGTAGGGGTATGTGTGTGTGTGTGTAGGGGTATGTGTGTGTGTGTGTAGGGGTATGTGTGTGTGTGTGTAGGGGTATGTGTGTGTGTGTGTAGGGGTATGTGTGTGTGTGTGTAGGGGTATGTGTGTGTGTGTGTAGGGGTATGTGTGTGTGTGTGTAGGGGTATGTGTGTGTGTGTGTAGGGGTATGTGTGTGTGTGTGTGTGTGTGTGTAGGGGTATG
>NC_054485.1:35133168-35140668 GCF_017639515.1 Carcharodon carcharias | reverse complement strand
GCAGAAAGAAAGCTTCTGGAGGCTAGAAGTGTTCAAAATACAAATGTGAAAAGCCAAGTTGGCACTTATTTTTAATTATTTCCTGAGATAATTTATCCTTTTAATGAGGAGTATATGCTGGCACTCTGCTTTTGGATTTGAGTGAATGATGTACACCTTTTATTGAGCTGAGCCAGTTCACATTTTTGTATAACAGGCCCTAATAATTACCATGTATCTGCATGGGGTGATGTGTCTCCACCTCAGGTCAGTCCCTAATTTCTTGGTGAAGATTCGCATCGATCTCTGGCCCTTCTCAGTTATCAAACCAGTATCGCCTTGCTTCATGGCATAATGCATTAATATTCCAATGTGCAGATTTTCTTACTTTCTCTTTTGGTGCATTGACATTGCTATTATAGTTGTAGCCTCTTAAGCTGCTCTTACTTCGGTAACATTCTGCCCTGTTTTGGGTGGGTGAATTTCATGTGGTTCATTTGGGCTCCATTGTTAATATGAAGACTCTGAGCAAGTACTTGAGATTGGCTTCCTATTCACATCATAGAAAGTGACATCCTGATATGAGAATAGCGGACCATCATATTTGTCCTGCTGCAATAAACAGGTTTTTCGAATCTTGGCTTGTTGAAAGCAACCAATCTGTATATCTACAGTCACAGAACATCAGTAATCTAAAAGCACCCTTTGATAATCAAGATTCCCAAGGATGATTTTGAATTTGGCAATCTGTTAATAATTTTAAGTGCATGTGTATCTGTGCATGCGTATGTATGTTTGTATTGAGGGTGGAAATCAGCTGCTGTTTTGTATATACGTAAAAATGAGTGAGTTAACACCCAACAGTACTAATGATTCATATATTGTGTTTAATGTCACCTACAGAATGTTGGATGGATGAGAATGCTAACTCATAAAATAGGCTGTCCACCTCAGTTTGTGGCTTGGCATCAGTTAAGTTAGTTTTGAGCTGATCATTGCAGTAACCACATGGATAGCAAAATGGTACTATTTTGATTACTAATGCTGGAGTTTTAAACTTGAGATTTCTCTCCAGTGCTGCTTACAGATCCAGTCTCCCCTTGCATTGTTTTTTTTTTACTGGTCCATAAGTCTGGGGCGTGAGCTGAATGGCTTCATTTCTGCTGAATGTCATTAAAAAAAATTTTTCACTTTCTTGAAACCTGATTAACATTGTGTGGTGTGGTATTGTATGGCATCAAATAGACTGGGTAGTTCATTTCATCCTGTAGTGTTAGCTGATCTCGGTCAGGGCAATGATGACAATACATTTGGAAATTCATTTTCCTTCACGTTTCCCAGGCTTTATATGCCATCAATAAAAAAATCAACCAGAGTACGTGTTCCTGCTTGTTGAGTAGCGACATCAGCAAACAGCTGTAAGGGCATCTTGCCTGAACACAGGATTGGGATTAGCTAGGTTTCCTTCTGTGATTTAATTTTCTCTAACACTTTTTGTCCACCTTCCCGTCCAAAGGATGGCTATATGAGTGAGTTATTGGCAGGCTGTTGGATGATCACCCCATACATTCTTCCCTTCAGGATAGGAATTGAGAAACTTTACTATTTCATATGTTAAATTTAGTGATCTGAATTTTCGAATATAAAATCTTGTTTGACATCTTTATTTGGTTGTAATACACTTGGAACATTGAACAGTCCTGCATGTACTAAACCTGATGTAGAAAATATTATTAAAATGTACTGTAATTGGGTGGGGATTTTCACAAAACACCATTTATTTCTTTAGCTTGAACTTTCAATGATGTAATTTTCCTCACCTGTGTTCTGTTTGCTTCATTTTCTGTGGTAATTATTAAAATATTGAATTGAAGTTACAAAAGCAAAATACTGCAGATGCTGGAAATCTGAAATCTAAACAGAAAATGCTGGAAATGCTCAACCTTTCATTATAATTGATATTATTGACCTAAAACGTTAACTCTGATTCCCTCGCCACAGTGTATTTCCAGCATTTTTGTTTTTAAATCATTGATTGAATTTCCTTTATGCTGATTGCACAAATAAATAATCCAAAAATATATTGTTACATAGTTTTTTAAGATATGTTTTGGTTGTGTGTTAATTTTTTCCTTTTGCTGAATGCATTGATTAGCAATGGTATGATTTTATGGTGACAACCATTCTTTATGGGTGAACACAGTGAAGGACAACAGCAATCTTGAACGTAGGAACCTTGCAGCTAAGTCCAACTTTGTCCTTGCTTAATCCCCATATACACATTATAGCAGGTGTCAGCAGAAAGGGAACCCAGATTAAACTTTTTTTGACCTGGGGACTGAATCCAATTATAGAGTTGCTACTATTACCCTAGAATATTGACCTTCATTGTGGTGCTATTACCCTAGAATATTGACCTTCACTGTGGTGTGTGTAAACAATAGGGAAAGTTAAGTAAAGTTCTTCAGGAAAGTAACAATGCACATTGACCTAAGACATCATCTATGGTGGGAACTGGAATCCATGTGCTTGTCAGTGGTTTAGGCACATTATGAACTGGTGTAGGAAAAGCAAACTTGCAACATTTAGCATAGTCACATCTTGTCCTATTCACACTTTTCTCTGTCTTTTCTGACTTAGTTGACTCCCCTGTCCCTGAAAGCACAAAATTACAAATACTTGTAATAAAAACAGAAAATGTTGGAAACACTCAGGTATTTCATTCTATGATGGGAACAGACAAATATAATGCTTCACTTGTAGACCTTTCATCAGAATTGAATCTCAAATTAGTAAATTGATATTAAGGCCAGAGGGTTGTGAAGTAGCTAATAGAAAGTTAAGGCACAACCCATCCAGCTTATGTTGAATTTCTTTGGAACAGTGTAAAAACCAAAAATAGATAGCACTGAGAACTTAAAGTAAGGGACCAGGAGTTGCATTTGCAGGTGGACCATATTTTAAAATGTGATCACTTCATCTGTCTTTCTTCTTCTCAAGCTAGAGGAGATTGCACCATAAGCATCAGATGTGCTGGATTAGGAACATAAGAACAGGAAAAACTGTTCAACCCTTCAAACCTATACTGTCCTTCGGTTAAATCATGACTGATCTGAATCTCAACATCACACACGTTCCATATCTAACTAAAATCTATCAGTTTAAATCTTTATGAATGCTGGGCCAATTTGAATTTTAGTCTTTTGATGGAAGAAAGATCCAGATTTCAAAAATTCTTTCGTGAAAAATTTCCTTTTTTTTGATTTCATGCTTAAATGACCTGGCTCTAATTGTAAGATTATTTTCACCACCCCCACCCACCCTTTTCCCCCATGTTTTGATTTTCCCCATCAAGTGCAAACAGCTCTCTATATCTGCCCTATAGAGTCTCTTTATCATTTGAATAGGTTACACACTTTGCACATTTGCAGGGTTCCAAACAAAGAGAATGGAGAGATGAATGTGACATGGAAGGTGAGATCAACTGCGGACAGGGAGGAGGAAGTGGGGAGGGAGAGTTAACAACTTGCATTTATATAAATCCTTTTTAATGTAGGAAAAATGTCCCAAAGACCTTCAACGATATGTAATTGAACGAAAATTGAACCAACCCAAAGAGTTTAACAGGGTGGCTAATGCTTTTCATGGGCTTCTAAGGAGGAGAATGAAATGTAGATAGGTTTATGGTGGGAATTCTGGAACTTTGGGTCCTGGCAGTTGAAGATAAATCTGCCAGTAGTGGGTGTAAAGAAATTAGGGGATGTACTAAAGACTGGAGTTGAATGAACATTTTCTTTTGCTACTAGAAGGGGTTAGAGAAAGGGAAGTTTGAAGCCACAAAAGGTTTTGGACAACATACTTTTCTGGAGTTTAATGTCAGGTCTCCGGATAATATAGTTGCAAGGTAGCATGAAAGGGGTGGGGGCTAGGGGGCAAAGGTAGGACTTTGAGGCACTCTAAAGGAACCAGGGGGCAGAAGAGAAGCCACTGTTGGTGATGCTGTAACTATGGTTGTATAGGTGAGATTATAACATGCAGCTCAAGCCCCACAGTCCTCTGACTCTGGCATCGTGTATGCCCTACTTCCCCTCTTGTTCTTTACTCAGAGGCAGGTTTCAGCTTATCAGTATCCTTTTGAGCTCCGTCCTTCAACATTTTCACTTAGCTACTTTCCCTCTACCTTTTTTAAGTGCCTCATCAAAACCTATCCATTCTATTGTTCAGTTCTCCTATTACTACTTGTGTGCTTTGATCTATTTCTTTACAAAACATTTTGGAACTATCCAGATGGAAGTGTCTTTGTAGTTACAGCCAAACGAATTCCTTACAAGCAATATGGCTGTACTTTATGCAGGTACCTGTGTTTATCAGGACACTTGCCATAATTTTTAGTTATTTACATATTTTGAATTTGGAAAGGCAGTATGTACTTGCTTTGAGGTTTGCTGCAAAAGTTTGTACTTGTAAAGTTATTCAAGTTATTTTAGCATGTTTACATTTCACTAAAGTAAACATGCTGCATATTGTGTAAGTTTAAGGTTTGAAGTTGCTCGATGTTGCTCCTTTAGTTATTGTGGAAAGTCACATATAATTCGGCAATGCATATTTTTATTGATGGGAGTGTGTCATTGTAAGAATCATAAAGTTGCAGAATTGTTTGGTGAACTTTAATTTCAGTTATTATAGGGATAAAATCAAAATTGCTTTACCATGAGGATAGTTCCAAATAGCCTTTGAGCAAAAGATTGTTGTTAATGTTATGTGCAGCAATTTTGATATGTAGCAAATACTTTTAAGAACCAAATATTATTAATTGCCTTGATACTCCATGTATAACAACTTGTTCCAGTGAAGAATGATCCAGTTTTAACCAATTGATTAACAATTAATTAATTAATTAAATCTTTTTGTTCCTGATTAACAAAGCATGATACAGTGCCATGTAGTTAGGTTTGTTTTGGGTTAACAGACAAATTCAGAGATGGTGAAAGATTGGCATAGATATGTGAGAGGAGCAGAAAAATTGGAAATGACAAAGCATCTGGATCCCTATTACAGACAATTTATATATTACTGTTGTGTTATTAGGATATCATAGATCCGGTACTGACTTGTAAATGTATGCTTGCTTTTCCAGTGTCTATCATTTTTAAGACCAACGCAGCACTCAAACTAAAATTTAAAGGAAAGGGGATGGTGGAGGAAGACATGATATTCTGAAATGCTTAAGAACTTTCTAAATGCTGATATAAACCAGTCATCTGTGGTACTTTCTGACAGTTCTCTAAATATTAGGTTATGATGTTTTTCAGCTGATCTTTTATCACAGGCTAGCAAGGATTGCTAACTGCAGCAGTCACACACAATGAATTTACAGCAAATCATCTGCAAGTCAAGTAATATTTCAATGGCTTGGCCATTGAATTTTATGAAGAGTCCCAAAAAATCATGGATTCATATAGATGGCTGTGACTCAGAGTACTGGATGTGAATTTTTCTTCTTAATATGGGACAGGGAGATTGGTGTGCTTCACATTGTCAGATTTTACGTAAAACCTTCATCTTGAACAGATTTAATTTCTTGCGTTTTATTATTAGGGTGCTGAATTCAGGAAATGGGTGGTTTCAAAGAGTAGAAACCTATCACATGCTGAATTGATTTTTTAAATTCTGGTGTTCTGTTGAGATAATTTGAAGTTATGCTCATGACTGTTACTTCCTGTTGAAAGCTTCGACTCAATTTGGAGCCCATTTCCAAATAAATTAAACTTCTATAATTTTACTAAGGTAAATGATTTTGCTTTTGACTAATAAAATGTACCATGTGGGTTCTAGAGAGCCTTTTGTGCCAGGTATAATTAATTGTAATTTCTACTCAGTCTCAACAGTTTATTTCCTGCTCCTAGAGACAGTCGGTGATTTCAAAAGGAAATTGGATGGGCACTTGAAGGAAATAAACTTGCAAGGCTTTGGGGATGGGCTGGGGGAATGGGACTGACTGGTTTACTCCACAGAAAGCCAGCATAGACTCAATGGCTGAATGTCCTCCTGTGCTGTAAATTTCTTTGACTCTGTTGAACATTCACAGTGATGTTTGTAATAGGATAGTCTGTTGGTAGCCCTGTTGCCTGATCATTGTGGAACCAGCAATAAACATCTGAACAGAACATAAATGAATGAAGAAAATTTGGATATTGTTGCGGTGTGAGACATGTTTTTGAAGGATATGGATATGATGTGGGGTTAATCTATGGAAAGAGTTGTTTGTTGGGCCCAACAACTTTTCCTGTGCTTAAAAGTTCTTGTGATCTTCAATGAGAAGGAAAGAAAATGAAAGTAGTCAAAATTATTTTGCATACAGTACTTAAGATTCTGTGTCCAGTGGGTTCAGCGTATTATGCCAAGGACAATGTATGTCACACCTGCACCTGATCTGCTCAAATATCATTTTAAATAGCAACAAGTCTCAGGTAACATAACAATGACCATGTACCATCATAGCTTTTTTCACAGACAAGTTTCTCTGAGCATCAGCAGTTAGTGTGTAATTGATCACCACGTATATCTGTTTGTTTATAATATCTGAGTACAGGAAGCAGGTTGAAAGGACAGAAAATTTGTTCCAGGCAAATTTTGTGGCCTAAAAGCAGAAGCCAATAATGAACGAAGTTCCATTTTAGCAGAAGAAAAGTTTGCTGAGGGGTATTCCTTTACACTTAATAGGAAAGTACTAAGATATAAACACTCTCCCACTTATGACAGAACAGTACATTGTATGTTACATTTATAATGATTGCAGCATTATACAAATAGTTTATCTTCTGCCTGAAAACAGTGAGTAATTTCACAGGAGATAAGCTAACATTGTAAATGCCCATGCAACAGATACAGAATTATGAACTTGGAACAGTAGTGATGGTTACAAAGCCAAATGTGTTATAATTGTTTTACTGTAGGCAAAGCCATAGGATAAGATTTAAATGCCAGCTTGGCTCAGTTGTAGCTCTTTTTTACCTTTTTTCAGTCAGAAGGTTGTGGGCTCAAGGCTCACAGCAGGATTTAATCGCATAATTTAGGCTGAACAAGTGCTGCATTGCCAGAGATGCTACCTTTTTAGATCAGATGTTAAACCAAACAATCCAGAGACCCAAGATAGTGCTCTGGGGTCGCAGGATCAAATCCCACCATGGCAGATGGTGAAGCTTGAATTCAATGAGAATCTAGAATTCAAAGTCTGATGGTGACCACAAAACCATTTCTGATTGTCATAAAAACCCATCTGGTTTACTAACATCCTTTAGGGAAGGAAATCTGCTGTCCTTGCCTGGTCTGGCCTACATGTGACTCCAGACCGACAACAATGTGGTTGACTCTTAAATGCTCTCTGAACAAGAACAATTAGGAATGGGCAATAAATGCGGGCCTAGCCAGCGATGCCCACATCCCATGGACAAATTTTAAGAAACATGATGTTTATGACATGGAAGGAGGTCATTTGGCACATTGTGTCTGTGCTGTCTG
>NC_054485.1:35020668-35130668 GCF_017639515.1 Carcharodon carcharias | reverse complement strand
CCTCTCTCTCTCTCCCCCCCTCTCTCTCTCTCCCCCCCTCTCTCTCTCTCCCCCCCCTCTCTCTCTCTCCCCCCCCCTCTCTCTCTCTCCCCCCCCCTCTCTCTCTCTCCCCCCCCCTCTCTCTCTCTCCCCCCCCTCTCTCTCTCTCCCCCCCCTCTCTCTCTCTCCCCCTCCTCTCTCTCTCTCCCCCCCTCTCTCCCCCCTCTCTCTCTCTCTCTCTCTCTCTCCCCCCCTCTCTCTCTCTCCCCCCCCCCTCTCTCTCTCTCCCCCCCCTCTCTCTCTCTCTCCCCCCCCACACTCTCTCTCTCTCCCCCGCCCCTCTCTCTCTCTCTCCCCTCTCTCTCTCTCTCTCTCCCCCCTCTCTCTCTCTCCCCCTCCTCTCTCTCTCTCCCCCCCTCTCTCCCCCCTCTCTCTCTCCCCTCTCTATCTCTCCCCCCCCCTCTCTCTCTTCCTCCTCCCCGCTCTCTCTCTCTTCCTCCCCCCCTCTCTCTCTCTTCCTCCCCCCCCCTCTCTCTCTTCCTCCCCCCCCTCTCTCTTCCTCCCCCCCCTCTCTCTTCCTCCCCCCCCCTCTCTCTCTCTCTCTCCCCCCCTCTCTCTCTCCCTCTCGCTGCCCCCCTTCCTCCTTCCTTTTCTCTTCCTGAGTGTGTGTAGTAATTAAGATAGGGAGATAATCATGATACATCGCATGATACAATAGTTCAGCTCATAAAATGAGATGATTGCATTAATGAACCTTCTTAGAAGGAACAAAGGCTGTATATTTGTCATCTTGTTTCTATTCACATTATCTCTAGCCCCTTCTTTCCTGTATTCTCTCTGCATGGTTCCCTGGCTGAGAGTGGATAGGTAACCTGTTGTTGGCCAATGCGGCCTGCATTGTTTTGGATACTCAAAAGCATTGCAGGTGTAGTTAACCCTATCCATGATCCCCCACCCTGCCCCTGCATGAGCTGGAATCTCATTCACTTGCCATTTCCTTTTGTTCTGAATATCAAATTTGTTTTCTGACAAATGATGTGCATAAGCACAAGCCTGTTAATATCTTGTTTCCTGCAAATTTGTGATGCATTTTCAGTAATGGCTATCACAGTACAGATAATAGAGAAAGAAAGATCCTTTTCTGTTTATAGCAATGGTCAGTTTGGCAACTGGGCACTACTATAATATATTGAGTTCTAATTAGATGTGTAAGAACATTTTAGTAGGAAAGATTTATAAATATTAATTTTGTCAATCAATTCAGATTTCATTGCTATCTTCACTGCAAATATTAAGTTTGTATACAGAGCCATCATCAAATATTGTTAAAAGACGACAGTAATAAGTAATGTTGGCTAATCCTCAGGTACCCATACACTTAGAAGTAGCTGGGTTTGGCGAGCAATGATATTTTATTCTGTTAGAATTACAGGTGTGAATAATAGGTGTATCAGGCTTGCGATCAAGGACAATCGATTCTTCAAGGTGGACCTAAACTAATTGGTAATGAAAAATTGGCTCCTAAATTTTCACTTCAAATAAGATTAAATTAGAATAGCTTATATTACCACCACAAGTAATTCATTTATGATATGCAACCTATTCCAGAAAAGAAACCCTGAGCTTACTATAACTACAAAAGTGCCAGGAGTTTTTTTTATTCAGATGGAATACATTTGTCATTACAATCATGGCTATTGTAAATTTTCATGTGACTCCAATTGTCCAATGTTATAACTACTGAAAACAATTCTTCTCTAACAATGAATTTCCATCATAGCTACTCTGTCATCAGAAATTTATTTTCTGCATGTTGTTTGTATGCAATATACCAGGTGTGATGCCATGTGGTTTTGAATCACTATGGAGTAAGAACAATGCATTCAACTGTTAACGCAATCTTTTACTGCAGCTGAATAAGTACGTTTTTAATGAAATGGTTCTCATAGTCACCTCCTCCTGTTTGCATTGCTTTGTTTCATAGTACGATTGGGGTATGCTGATGTTCAAGGGGCCCTAAAGTACTACTTCAGGTAATAAATTTAACTGGATAAAAATGTAAAAAATATTATGTGTATAATGTCACCATTCTATCATGTGGAATAATTAAAGCTAGATTGGAATCAACGAATATACTGTTACTGTACCACTTAATTCCTTAAATGATAAAGTGAAATAAGTTTAAGAGGAGCACATAATTGACTTAAAACTAGCCAGTGGAGTTCTTCATGTGACTTAGCTAGTGAGAATAATGAGCGGTTGAGCCATACATGCCATGAAAGTCTCAAATTTAATTCTGGTAATTTAGCTGGCTTCATCCATTGGTAATAAGGGGAGCTACGATTGGCCTAAATACCCCTGGGTTAGCGAGGCGAAAATCAGCAAGTTTCCACTCCAATTGCTATCCAGCAACCTGTGCTTTGTGGTAGTTGGATCAGGCTCAGCTGGGTTGCTTTGCTGTGTTAAATACCCTGTCATCCGTTATTGTCCATGCTCGCATGAGGAATGGCTACTTGGATGAAGTACTGGAGAACACTCAGTGCCCATGGAACATACCCACAAAGAGTTTGATGTCTTTTATGAGAGGAGAAGGGGCTGAGGGAAAATAAAACCAAAACAGGCAGCTAGTTCTGAAGGTCATGCTTTGTGGAATTTAATTGTATTTTGAAGTCAAACAAAGGTAGCATAATTTTTGTGGGAACTATTCTACATGCGCATGGATTTTTAAAATACTTTTTAATACACGTGGCAGCATTTGTTTTCTCTCTCCATCATTTTGGAAAGTTTGCAGTTTGGACTGTTTTGGCCCCAGATGTAAGCTATTGAATTAGTGAAAATTTAGTTGCATGTGTAATTCGATTTGAAAGTAAATTGAACATTTTACTACAAAATGCCGATTGAAAATTATACAAGAGTTTCCAGCATTTCTATTTTTGGAGCAAAGTCTGTAAGTTGTTTTGAATTTAAAACGTTTATTTTCTTCAGTTGCAGAGCTGATTTTTTTTTACCAAATCATGACCAAATATAAAATTGCATTATACTTGGAACTATAAATGGACTGTATTTGAGAGACAAGTACGGATAGTGGATCTAATCAGAAGACTGTGGTATAAGTATAACATTTAACCAAAATGTTTACCTTTTTCCACAAGGATAGTGCAAGAGATAAATAGATGTGATTGTGGTTTCACTTTGACATTATGATTGCAGTTTCACTTTGACATTATACTTAGATAATGAGTGAACCTGGCCATAAACACAGAGCAGCAGCAATTACACTGCCTATGTTGTGTTTGGCTGGATCCATGAATTGTTTCAATGGTACACCCTTGCACAGAACCTTCCAAATTGCGACCTCTACCACCTGGAAGGACAAGAGCAGCAGATGCATGTTTCCCTACAAAGCACATATCATCCTGACTTGGAGCTATATTGCTGTTCCATCACTGTCCTTGAACTGCTTTCCTAGCAGCACTGTGGATGTTGCGACACCACATGGACTGTAGCAGTTTGAGAAGGCAGTTCACCACCATCACCTCAATGGCAATTAGGGATGGGCAATAAAAATGCTGGCCTACCCAGCGACACCCACACCCCATGAAAGAATTTTTAAAAAAACAACAAAAACACCCAATCTGTGGCCTATTTATGTAAAGGTACATTGTTTTGATACTATTTTAGATTTAAAAAAAATGAATAGTGGTATCCTACAGGGTTGTCAACTATTCATTCTATTAATAGCTTAGATGATGCAAGGGAGAGCCACATATCCAAGTTTGCTGATGACAAAGGTGGGCAATGTTGTAAACAGTTTAGTTGGAAGCATAAAATTACAAAGATGTAATAGAATAAGTGAATGGACCAAACTTTGGCAAATGGATTTCAGTACAGGCAAGTGTGAAATCATCCACTTGGGATTTAAAAAGGATTGATCAGTGCATATTCTGATGGTGAAAAGCTAAGAGCAGTGGAGGTCCAAAGAGATAAAAACAAAAAACTGCCGATGCTGGAAATCCAAAACAAAAACAGAATTACCTGGAAAAACTCAGCAGGTCTGGCAGCATCGGCGGGGAAGAAAAGAGTTGACGTTTCGAGTCCTCATGACTCTTCAACAGTCTGAGTTTTTCCAGGTAATTCTGCTGAGTTTTTCCAGGTAATTCTGTTTTTGTTTTGGAGGTCCAAAGAGACTTGGGAGATAAAATGTCTTGGGCAAGCAAAAAAAAATCAAAAGGCAGATGGAATATTGACTGTTTATATCCAGAGGTGTAAAAGACAAGGGCTTAAATGTAATGCTGCAGCTATGCAAAGTCCTGGTTAGACCAGTTAAGGGGACCTGATAGGGTAGATGGACTGAAACTATTTTTGCTGGTTGGGGAATCTAGGACCAGGGTACATAACCTCAAAATTAGAACCAGACTTTTGAGGAGTGATGTTAGAAAACACTTCTACACTGAAGGGTGGCAGAAGTTTGGAACACTTCTACAAATAGCAGTTGATGCTTGTTCAATTAATTTCAACAGAAATCTTTCTTTGATTTAATCAGGTGTGTTTAGGGTTATGGGAGCAATGTAGGCATATGGCATTAAGCCACTGATGAGCGATGAACTCATTGAATGGCTGAAGGAGTTGAGCTAAATTGCCTACGTTTCCTTGCTTATATGTACATGTGCCAGATAATTCTGTAGAAAAGTATCTTGCAGCTTCTGAACCCCACCCATGTAAAATAATCATGTTTTTATTACTATTAGTATGTCTGCATGTGATTGTTTTAAATTCCCCAAATTATTGTTTAAAATAGTGTTCCTTATTGAGGTGTTAATTTAAATTCCAAGCATTTTCAAGAATTGAATTGTTTATTCTTGATTTCCCTTGGTCCTCATGCACGGTAGGAAATCTGACTAAGATGTAGCAAACTAGTGCAATCGAAGCTGCCTAAATGGAATATCTGTGGAATGTAGAGTATAATTCCTGGAGCTGTGTATTGTAGCCAGGAAGTCTGGGTCTGAGTTGATTTGCTGAATACAGAATCAGCTGTTCAATTTTATATCACCCAGGAAGCCAACTGTGACATACTTCAAATTTGAGGAACCCTGAGCAAACCCACAGACTGACATACAAATGCCAGTGAATGACTTTATCTTTCAGTAATGCAAAACTTTGCACAATCCTTTTGGACATTTGAGCAGGACAGACTTAAGGAGCTGATAGTCAACAAGAACACTTAGCTCCTCTTGTTTCACTTGCCAAGTGTTTATTGGTTAGTGAAAATTCTGGGTGTGAATGCTATATTTGTTCACAATCTCATCCATTGCTGAAGTTTACTTTAACCTTGTTGAATGTTGTTTGCAAATTTCAACACCTTCCTATCTGTGAAACTTTTTCTTTATGGAGGATTACAAGCTTAAAGTGGAGTTTGACACAAAGCAATGTAGTTAGTGTATGGACTAAAGATGTTTCTCTCCTCAATGCAAAATGTGAATTTTGGATTTTACTTGTTGTCCTGAAATACAATACTACAGTCTTTAATAATGCAGTGGACCTAGTATGTGAGGGAATATCAATAATGCTCAGGGATTTCCACCCACACAATTTATGATATGAGCTTACAAATGTTCAGTTTGGTTGGCCTTATTCTCTAAATAAGGCAGAGGGCAGAACTGTCAACTTGTACAATTTTGAAATGTATTGAATATTTTCTTCCTCTAATCAATTACCGTGCAACAACTCCTCAAATACAATTAAAACAATCATAAACCAGTGAACCATTTATAAACTAACTGTAAAAGCAAAACTCATTTTATAATCTTCGTTTTCTTTAGCAGTTATCATTTCTTACAAAACAATACCAACTCGTTTATCTGCACTCCAATTATTTGTATTTCTCAATAGCATATTTTCTCCTAGCTACAGAGGAATGTTAAAGACAGCATTCTCTCCCCTCCACTCAAAGGATAAGCAGACTTCAGAATCAATGTCATGCCTAGCTGTTTAAAGATGGTCCTCTGCCAGTGAGCTCTGTATGTGTATAGATTGGTGCGTAAGATGGGGCAGAAGGTAGCTAGTCTTAAATTCAGCACAAACTCCACTCAGCTGAACAAGCCTTATTTTAAACAGGCTGGCTTTATATTGATGTTAAAATTGGCGGCTACTCTGAAATCAACCTGCTGAGGTTGCAGAAAGGATCACTAGAAGTTGACAAATGATCGTTGATCTTTAGTGTTGGAAGCAGAGGTTGGAGTTTGGAGGAGCATTTTGGCTAGTTGTTTTTTGTTTGGAGTTGTAGATAGGTGGATGGGGGAGCTGTGAGTTGACTGACCAGTTTGATTTAAACATTCCAGCACCGGGTAATGTTGGAGGGAGAGGAGTATGGCTGAGGAATTTTGAATATCTTACATAATTTCTCCACATAAGTTGCACTACTCCAAAAGCAATTTTGTATAGTGAGATGCCAGTTTCCATTGGATCGGCCAGTTGATTTATTGTGTAGATTTCGAGAACAACCCGCATGATGTTTTGAATGTGAGGGAAAGATGCAACACATCTTTATTTTCTTCCAACTCTATGTGGAAAGGTGTGACTGTGCAACCCTCAGATATCTGCACTCCTCTAATCCTGGCCTCTTGGACATTTCTAACACTCTCATTTACCTTTTCTGCTTGCTTGCTATCATATAATGGTTTTTATCATTTTTGAACAGTGTGACAGATGGGGGTCAGGTTGACATAAAACAAATGACAATGGGCTTTGAACTGGTTGATCGTTTTGCAATGTGTTGTATCTTAAGTTTCAAAAAGCAACTACGGCATAGAGGTGGCAGTGGAAGAACCAAAGGATGGGAGGGTAATGTCATACCATATACAATTTCCTATATGTAGTCCTCAAGTGCTTCATTCAAATTGTTGCCCTTTTGGGAACTTAATTGCATTAAAGAGATACATATACATAAAGGCAAAATACTGCAGATGCTGGAGATCTGATGTAAAAACAGAAAATTATCGAAGATCTCAATGGGTTTGGCAGCATCTGTGGAGAAAGAAAGTTAATGGCTTCGCGTTGTTATGAACAGGAGGCTGTTTAATTTAAACAACCCTGATTTATTCTCTCTCCACCTGTAAACAGAAAGGTGTTTTGTATTTTGATCTACCCTTTATAAGCAGTGGTGTATTTCCCAACCCCTCATTTTTGGTGTGATCCAATTTCTGTTTATAACCCCACAGCAAACTGGAAATAGGATAATCTCGGAGTAGTTTATTCACGCACACTCAAACACGAAAGGAGGGGTGCAATGTAGCCTCCTTTTTCACTTGTACAATAAATGGGGGGGATAGAGACAGGAAAGTCTACAGGGCAAAGATCACAGAATAAAGATTTATTGTTTCCCGTGAGTCCAGAATCAAAGTCCAATGGTGTATGCTTTCACAGAGCAGGTTGCAGACTGATGCTGGATAAATGATATTTCCAGTAGAGATGACTTCTGTGATGGAATAGGCACATAGAGATGAATTAGTCTGGTAGGCGCTCATACAGAAGTTCAAAAGTCCCAGTAAAATTGTGTAGATGGTTAGGGGTGGGGAGGTGGTGGGCAGGCAGGTATTCAGACATGGGGAGAACCCTTTTTCTGAGTTGCTGCTTGCTAGATTGGCAAGACAGTGTTACAGGTTCCTCCAGCTAGTGGGTCATGTCACATGACTTCCACCTGTCCACTTAGGCTTTGACAAAGGATATATATTCCTTTTGTCTGCATTCTTGAGGTTGTTAATGTCCAAACCATTAAGAATTTCAAAGATTGCAGGGCCCCTTGTCCTAGCAGACTTGTGGTCTCTGTTGGCCAGGCCTAGCTTAGGAACTGTAGATGGCCTTTGTATAATTCCCTTTGAATTTGATCTCTGCAGCCACAGGGATAATTAGCACCTCTTTAGAGATAATGAGGTGTCAGCTTCTCGGATATTGTCGGAAAGTTCCTTTTTTGTTCAGGGTTACATAGGCAGACATATTTACAGACTTTTGAAAGTTTTTGTCAAGTTGTTAAAATTTTAGGCAGTAGTCATGTTGATATATAGTGTGAGGTCATAGCTCCGTCTCAAATCTTTAACTCAATTTTGTCTCTACATGTGCTGCCAGACCTGCTGAGTTTTTCCAGCATTTTCTGTTTTTGGCATTAGAGAGATGCATGTTTTTTTTAAACCAATCTGTTAAAAGCTTGACTAGCTCATATAGATTGCTAAATGTTTAGATATGCTTACTTGTGGTTAAAGATCACTTTTGACAGCAGGATTATTTCTCTTGTATTGTGTTCTAGTACTACAATAACTGACATTCAACTATTTCTAATTCGGCCTGCTGTTGACATGCTTTTGAAGTAGTATTATCTCCCTACTTTGTAGCTTTTTTTTTTGCTCCATTTTTATTTTATCAGTTGTGTATTTGCAAATAAATGTTGTGTTGTGAACTCCTTTCATGCACTTTCATCTGCTATGTCCTTTTTTTAGCTAGGAAACTGTTAGAATCACTGCTGGTTATTAAAAAAATCTATCAATTTGAAGAGAAATTGGGGCTATTTGGCACAGTTGCACTTTGTGCACTTGGAAGAATTACTGAAGGAAGAAGATTGATATATCGTGTTTTCTAAAAAAAATGGCTAAGACTTTATAGATTGGGCTTCCTTGTCATTAAGCTCTGCAGGACCAGGATACTAATTATTGCACTCCCTCAGGGCATTCATGGCCACAACTGGGTTCCATGCAGCTGGTATGAGATTTGAACATTGCTAGCATTGTTGAGAAGTAGTACTCAACTGGCAAACCACCTGTGCCCAAACAACTAAAGCTTGCTGACAAGATAATTCTTGCTTCTCTGAAGAATAACTGGTTGGAATTTTAAGGAATTCAGAACGCAGATTATGACTGTTGGAGGCCAGAGCTGCTTGTTCTCAAATTTTTGCAGTCTTGGAGACTGAATTTCTTTTTGGTGCACTTTGATAATTTGTTTTAGAATCCTTTAAGAAATATAGCACATGGAGCTGCAGTTGCTTGTGCTTTATATAGTACATTCCTGCAACTTTAAGTCAGGCAGCCGTAAGACTATTGTGAACTTGATATCCACCAATGCAGTACAGTATAGAATCTGAGAGTATCATTTGGGAATTTGAGAAAACAAAACAACTTTTCATGTGGAGAATGGAAGAGTTGAATGTGGCAACAGTGATACTTAAAAGTCATGTACAACCTGCGGCTTGTCTAGATCCTACAAAGTTTGTCTTTTTCATTAAACAGTCCAACTGTCTTACAAATTGATTCACCCCTAATCCTGTTTCAGTATGATGCTAACCTTTGCTTGGGTCTGCAGCATGGGCTTGCAAAGTAGACTTAATTTCATATGATCTGAATAGCCTGTTCAGATAAATGGAACTTTTTGATCATAATTGCAGAGCTTTTCTTGCCCTCCCCCAACCAAACTTCAATAAGCACTCATTACTGGGTTCAAAACTGATGGAACACTCAAAAGTATAATTTGTAAATCTGAAGCTGAGGTGCAGATTTCTTTTATATGCTTGAACTTTTGTTTCGGTGCACTTTTTTGGATGAGTTTTTTTTAAGCATTTGCTGCAATGTGCAAGGGCAAGAGGGGGAAAGCAAAAATGCAAAGGGAAAATTAAATAGAAAAGTTCACATCACAACATATGCAACAGAATAAGTGATATAGCTAGAATCATGAACAGAAGTGCAAGTTTATAATCTACAATTTGAAGCACGATTAAGTCAACGGATATTGTCATTAATAGATCACCCAAACAAACACAGTGCATTGTCAGGATTTCAGCATGATGCATAAGAGACCTATTCATGCTGGAATTGTTTGGAACTAGGACTGGAAGTCATGGAATTTGCATTGGTTAAGATATCAGGCATGAGTTTAAAGGCTCTGAAGGTTAACCCAATAAGGCAGATCAATATTGTGAGCAAACTGGGTAAGCAATAGTAATTTGAGGAAAGCTGATGCAGCCTTCCTGTCTGGTATAAAAGGAAATGCAGTCATTTCGAAACCCAACATCAGATTCAACCCTGAAGTAGTCCTATTTACCCTTTCCATGTGTTTTAATAATTCAAAAAGATCATACACAAAATCTTAATCGAAAGGCATACATTATTCTCCATGTCCTCTTCCCTAATTTCCCTTCTCCTTCCCCTCCAACCCCCCCTTCCCCTCCAACCACTGTGGCATCACTGCCCATCTCCAGAGAACTGGAAGCATCTGGCACACTAGCAGTTCTATAAATTTGTGTATTTCCATACCTCAGTGGGACCTCCTTGGGCCAAGAGCACAGTAGATTGAGATTGAGGTGCATGTGATTGACTTGAACTCCTGCAGCATCACAGCCAGCAATGACTGGAATTGGGCACAAGTCTAGCAGATGTGGGAGCAGACTAATCCACGCCCTTCTTTAACACTGATCGAAATCACAGGCTTCAGCAATGTAACAACAGTGATGTGCATAAAAACATATGAACGTAAGAAATAATAGCAGAAGTAGGCTATATGCCTCCTCAGGCCTGCTCTGCCGTTCGTTAAGGTCATGGCTAAACTTCAACATCGATTCTACTTACTTGTTGCCCATATAACTTGATTTCTGTAGTGCCCAAAAATCTATGGGTCTAGGTCTTGAATATACTCAACAACCGAGCATTCATGGCTCTCTGAGATTAAAAAAAACTAAGGTTCACAGCCTCTGAGTGAAGAGATTTCTCCTCCATCTTGGTCTTAAATGGCTGACCCCTTATCCTGAGACTATAATCCTTTGTTCTAGACTCTCTAGTCAGGGGAAATTGCTTCTTAGAATATCTGATAGGGTAAATGCTAAGAATTTATGTTTCAGTGAGATCACCTAACATTCTTACTCCAGAAAATATAGGCCACATTCTACTGAATCTCTCCACAGGTGTCGTCTCAGCAAAGCCTGACATAACTGTAGTAAGACTTCCTTACCCTTGTGCTGCAACTCCCTTAAATAAAATCTAACATACCATCTGCCACCTTAATTGCTTGCTGTACCCGCATATTAACTTTTCTGTGATTCGTGTTCAAGGACATGGAAATCTCTCTAAATCCCAACAAGTACCAATCTTTCACATTTTTTAAAAAAAGATCTGCTTTTCCATTCTTGCCAAAGTGGATAATTTCACACTTAACCTCATATACTATCTGTCACCTTCTTGCCTAATCACTTAACAATGCTAATGGAATTCCTTCAATACATCTAATGCCTCCAACACATCCTCCGCATTCAATGTCAAACAAGTATTGGTGCCTTTCTTGAAGTCAGCTCCACAAGCATTCGGGGAAAATACCTGCAAAATCAACTTTCATGGATGGAACACTGTGTCGGATGGCCAGAAACACACTTCCCCTGCTACACCTTGTTTTCTCAATTCTCAAATGGTCAACGTTCTATGGGGGAAGCAAAGAAAATACTTCAAAGACACTCTGAAACTCTTCTTGAAGGACTATAGCTTTGACCTTAATAACTGGGAGGAGCTTGCTACCAGTCGTTCAGAATAGGGACAGCATGTCCATCAAGCCGCTTAACGTTTTGAGTCACAACCTCTTAATGATGAGGCAGAGTGGCAGCAGAGAAGGAAAGAAAAGGAAGCAAATCCTGCATTCTGGATTCCACTACCTCATGGGATGCCCTGCCCCATGTGTCTAAAGATACTTGTGTTGGTAATTGGTTTGGTCATGTGAAGACCCATGCAGAAACTTGTGATGGTGCAGACATGGTGGGCTGAATGGCCTCTTTCTGTGCCAAAACTTTTTTATAGCTCTATGGAGTAGACATGATCCTTGAAGCGAGAGACATCCAACGAATGAAGAATTTTCTTGAACTGCTCTTGCATTTGTTGTGGATCAACTACAGACCAAGTAGCTTCCCTTTCCTCACTTGAAGTTGTACAGTTAAGATCAGCTAACCACATTTTAAATATGATCCTATCTAGAAATCAGTATAAAAAGAACTATGAAATTAGCATATCCTCAGTTGAACAATTGGAAAGGACCCCAAGATCAACACCTGCTTGGAAACCCAATGGAGAAAACAGGGAGATCTATATATGAATACTTTGAGAAAAATGGAAATCTGCTTAAATCTGCCCGCATCATTTAACTTTGCATCCCAAATGGAAGGGATGTATTCAGGCCTGCACATCAGTTTTGAGAATAAATTGATTACAAATCAAGTCGTGAATGTAACTTATATAGCATCCCTCAGCTAAAGAACAGGAAAGTGATCTGATCCAAACCCCTATCAGTGGTTGCTTTGACCTGGTTTCCAGTAGATAACTCTCCATTCCTCTTGGAAATTCATGTTGAATAAATTTCATGTTGAATGAGTGTCATATGGGAGAATGTATGTCCAACACTCAATTGTGGAGCATTTTAATGTATCAAATAAAGTTTGTAGTTTGAAATTTGTGTGAAAATTTTTATATTTGAATTACTAGTCAGGGTTTCATTATTTTTGTTCAATAGTTGATTGAAGGTGTTTGTTTAAGTGGAGAATGCTTCTCATTTTGATAGCCATGTGCAATCATGATGCATTCCAGTCTGACTTATGGCTGAGTAACCATTAATGTATAATTTTCACAGGCTCCATATGAACACAGCAATTATAAGTTTTGGTACCATATTTTCCAGTGTAGTATTTATTTTCTCTCATCTCCCTTCCCCCTCAATGAATAAAATATTCTGAACGTTGAAGACACTGGAGGAATGCCAAAAGCAAATTCAATCATTGAAACATTTGGGAGCCTGCCATGGCCAAGAGGGATCTGGGTGTCCTGGTTCATGAATCACAGAAGATTAGTAAGCAGATACAGCAGGTAATTACGAAAGCCAATATAGTGTTATCATTTATCGTGAGGAGAATTGATTGCAAAAGTAGGAAGGTTATGCTTCACTTTTACAGGGTATTGGTGAGACTACATTACAGTATTGTGTATAGTTCTGGTCTCCTTATTTAAAGAAAAATGCATTCGAAGCAGTTCGGAGAAGGTTAACTAGACAAAACACCGAGAATGGGAAGGTTGTCTTATGAGGAAAGGCTGGACAGGTTAGACTTGTATCCACTGGAATTTAGAAGAGTAAGAGGCAACTTCATTGAAACCTTTAAGATCCTGAGGTGTCTTGACATGGTGGGTGTGGAGACAATGTTTCCTCTTGGCAGAGATTCTAGAACTAGGGGCTCACTGTTTAAAAATAAGGGGTTGTTTAAAAAAGGGGTTGCTCGTTTAAGAGGGAGATGAGGAAAAGTTTTTTCCCTGAGGGTTGTAAAGCTTTGGAATTCTCTTCCTCAAAAGGCGGTGGAAGCAGAGTGTTTGAATATTTTTAAGGCTGAGCCAGATAGATTTTGATTAACAAGGGGGTGAAAGTTTATTGGTGATCGGCAGGAATGTGGGGTTGAGGTACAGTCAGATCAGCCATGACCTTATTGAATGGCAGAGCAGGTTTGAGGGGCTGAGTGGCCTACTCCTCCTAGTTCGTATGTAAGTGATCACCATTTTACTTGGCCTTCAACTTTAAAAACTGTTGGCAAGATGTACCAGCCCAGATCTTCCAAGAGGCGGCAATCAACTTTTAATGGCACTCCGCTTGAACTTTTCAACGTCCCCACGCTGCTTTGCATTTCTGGCCAGGTCTTACAAGCCTGGCATCTTCAGAAATGCAGTGTACAATTCCATTAAGAACTCCATTGTGGTGCTGTAGAATCTGGGGGAAGGAAAGACAAGCCAAACCCTCTTATGGCACTGGCTGCCATAAAGTAAGTTTAAATGTCCTGTGTGAATGTTAGTGTATGAATGGGCAGAGTGGATGAGGTAAGTGGATAGGGTGGAAGATGGGTAAGGTGGATGGATCAAGGGCTAGTCAGAGTTGTAGTGGGTTGCAGGAGAGTTGGGGGTTTAATGCGAGTGATTTGGAGAGTCAGTTCTATATTTACCCACGAGTTAACTAGGTTACCCATGATGACTAGGTTTTTTTCTAACATTTACTAACCCGGTAAATAGTGTGGATCTGTCCAAAGCCTCCGACTCTAACTCGGAGTCAGAGACTTTTGCAGAGGGTCCTAAGGAGTTAGCCTGTCTTAAGTTCAAAATTCCCAGGCAATTCCCATGGAGGTCAGCGCATTGGGACTTGCACAGGGCCCCAAGCGCATCTTGGGTCATATGCCCAGTCTCCAACATTCTGGAGACTGGAAGATCTGGGCCAATGTTTTGCCTGTCAGTTTCTTTTGACATTAAAGTAACCCAAACACTGAGCCTCATTATGAGGCTCCCTGAGTTTTTCTTTGAATTTTCAGCTTTTGTCGATGTGTATAGTTATGTAATTGAGTGTTTAATTAGAGTAAATTTACTAAAGTTAAGTGAAGTGATTACAGAGTAAACTTAAATGGAGACATTTATCATTTTCAGAAACCAGCTTAAAAAAGGTTTTACTCAATACTGCCCAGGAGGTTTTGGAGCTACTGATTTCTGGCACAGTCACAGGACTCGCTTTTCATTTTTAGCCCAGTAAAATGCATTTTTAAGGATTTGTTTAAGGTGAAGTAGCAGTTCGCAATTCATTGTGGAGTGGATTGCAACTTTCTTGCAACCTTTCTCTTTCCATCTCCTAAGTAAGCACTGGGTGGTGGTGTTTTCACTAATGCATTGCAATCAGGAATTCTATGCAGCCCTTTTTTTTTCTTCACAGGTAAATTTCCCATGAATACTAAAGTGTAAAACACTAGGATATATTGTCAATTATCTCCTGCATTAATTTCAAGGTTTAGCAGCATTGGGGAATTTTTTTTTTACATAAAAGTCTTTTATACTCATTCAAAACAGAAAAACTGAGGAGACTAGCCATTAGTTTTCGGATAGCTGGACTGACTAACTCTGAGCAGCGCATGCTTTGAGATGAAGATATGTAAGAAAACAGAATTCTGGCATTGAAATTTACTTGAGAAAGTTAATTTTTGGATTATCACTTTTCTTTTGGCCTAATTGTTTAAAACAATAAACATAAATGCAATCCCAATCCCTGAAAACAATGATTTTAAGCCAACTATCAGAAATATTTTAAAATGCAATAAAACTGCAATCTGAAGAAACATTCAATTTATTCAGGGCTTGTGCCCAAGTAAGAACTTCCAGTTAACACACTATGTGCTGTCAAGAGGTTAATTCAACAGCTACCCTGATTGTTACAGTCTTAAGACACGAGAATTTTACAAAAATGTTGTTAAACATGGGAAATTACTAAATAAATGTTGCCAAGTTTTAAAATTTGGCATAATATATTGGATTTTTGAAAAAGAAAATCAATTGTGAATTAGTAATTTTTAATGAGTGCACAGATCACAACAATTCTTACTGTATATAGTTATAGCTTAAAATTTAATTTAGCAGACTTTCTAATTTGTGCAGTTATTATAAAATACTGTTTAAAGATTGGCATGTGGAATTTGTGCACTTCAGAAAAATGTGCTTCCAATTTTTTCCTGTATCTGAAGAAATTTTTTATGTTTTAAAGAATTGGGAGTTTTTACATCTGTGCCTGTCATTCAAACTGTGTTGTGGTGGTTGCTTTTTGACTTCTATAATGCTGAAATATTTTAAGATCCTATGGTTCAGTTGTCTTTCACCTGCCTATTTAGAGTAGTTAAAAGAAAGTTTCATAGGCAGAATGAAAGCTGCACCTGTCATGGATATTTGAGGACCTCATTCCAATGTCTGATCTTTCAATAGCTGCAGAGACAGCAATTTTAAAGGCGCTTAACACATTCTCCAGTTATTTTACATTCAGTTGCTGGCTATTTAGCAAGCCCATTCTTCTTGGGCAGGAACTGAAATTGCTACCCAGGAAAGACAATTTTTAAAAAGTAATGTAAACTGATTTGCAAAAAAACTGCCTTACTAATTGATAATTATCATGAACACAGGCTTTACTTGGAGCATATAGAATTGATGGGCATGATGTATGGTTGCATTTGGTTCAATTCCTCCAAGTTTAGTCACACTTTTAGGTAACTTATTTCAATTTGGCAAATCCTCCCTATTATATCTGTTGCAGATTTTACATTTGTCACGTTTGTTTTTAATCTCATCACTTGAACAGACAGCAAGTACAAAAATGCTGCTATCAATGACGTGGCTTCCAGTATTTCAGTTTTATACATTTTGACCATGCAAAATGAGAACTCCATGTGCATTTAAAAAAAATTGGTATAATTATTTGGAGGTAAAGGGGATTTTACATTTTAAGGTTAGTTAGTTCAGTGCCTTTATGGATGTTAGTTCAAAGCTGCCTAAATAACTGGAGAAATTTCTTTGCACCTGCTTTTGCCATTTAAAACTAAAATTCTTGGAATTTGTATGTGGAGATTTTAACTTCCAATAGTTGCCTTAGTAACAGCCTCTGACCTGCTGTTTCTAAGTAATAATCTAAGTAGTTCCCAGCTGGTTGAACAGTTGCTACTGATTGATGAACACTTCATAGATTTAATCATTCACCACACTATATGCAGTAATTTTGGGGTGATAAGAATAGGATGGTGCCTCTTCGTGTGAACTGGGATTTACTTGCCAGTGCTGATTTACATACTGGGCATGATATGACCAGTTTTATGATTACATTAGATGAGGATATCTATATGCATGACTTTACTGCATAAAACTAGCTAATTCTAACTTTCCTACAACTAGCCAGTAACTACTTCTGAAAATGAATGTGAAACTTGTATAAACAGGTGTTTGTAGTTTGTGATAACATTAGGTAATGAATTGGCACAAGTGAGTCTGTGTTTGTCACAGGAGCTTGTTGTCTTTCGGTGTTGCCTGTGACTAGTTTCTACCCATCTTCATAAACAGATGCTTGTTCTAGAAGCATAACGACTAGAAGCAGAAATAAATCCATCTTTCCCTCTCCTTCCCATTGAACATACACATTCTAACATGCATCCTTTAACAAGTATCGAGGTAGTAATATATGTTGGGAAGCAATATTGATGTTTAGATAATGCCAATAAACTCTTCTTGCGGTTTGGCTTTTAACATACCTGAATTTTGTTGGAAATTTATTTTTGTATTGCAAGGTAAGTGAGTAGAGGGATATATTTGCATACAACATTTCCTTTTTGCACAAAGGAGATAAAGTGGACGTTGTTTTGTGAAATTGTTCACGATCTCTGGCTGATAGACAGCCATGTAGATCCATTTAATTTGTATGAGAAAAGCAATGAAGAACGAAACTAAGTCCTACCTGAATAAATCCTGATTTAATTACTAGTTTCCCATTTTGAAAGATAAGATTCACTAAAATGTTAGCTAGAAATTGAGTAGGCCATTCAATCTAGGAAGAAGAGTGAGATAATAGCTAAATGCAGTTTTTCCACATCTTCACAATCACTCTGGGAGTCACTGAATAGTGATCAGAAGTAGGAATATTTTGTTTTTCCTCTCCTCCTTAGATCATGTACATTTCTTTTCATACCTGCCACTGTTGCTTCAGTTGTAATCAGCTAACTCAGCAAAGACCAGTGACTGAATCCAAGACCTTCATGATTTGTGATTCAGTTCCATATTGGTAATTGTTTTTTCTAACTAAGATATCTGGGCAGCTACACTAGTACATTTTTCTTAGAAATTATAGGTTGAATCCTAAATCCCAAAATCTAGTTGGTTGGGCTCAAGTTAGATGTTAAAATTAAACAATTCATAACCAGGCCCCCACACTTCTAGCTTTAAGAGGTCACCTGCCTCTTGCAGTGTCTATCTGCTCACAGAAGCTGGGTTGGTCATTATTTAATTATCATTATGAGTTTGCATGTTTTTATTTCCATAGTTATTTTATTGTTAACTCATGTCAGTTGGATTTCCCAGGCCTTAGGTGTAGATAAAAGGGCTAAATTCATTGTTAGGAAATAGAGATAATTATATTAGTATTTGTAGGTGTTGGGAATATGTTTTAACTTTAAAGTTTAAAGTTTGATTTGTAATTCTGTATCTGTGGTAAGGTCAAATTGAGTTTTAATTTCACTTTAGAAATGCAAGCAACTTTTTAATGAGGTATTTACAGCTCCTAAGGAGAAGTTAAACCAACACAACAGTAGAAAACTGGCTGTTGCCTAGCAACAGGGCCCAGAGGGGCATGTCCCTCCCACAGATACGCACAAAAACTAAAGAAACAGTTTCAAGTTCAGTTTGAAGCCAGGACCCCAGAGAGACTGGACACTGGGAGTGGGAGCTGCAGATTTCCCAACAGGAACCAAAAGATCCCAAGGCCAAAGGAGTAAGACAGAAGCAAGGGAAAGCCCCAAGCAGACCTTCTAGTAAAAGGAAGAACAGGAACCTGGAAAAGGTCCTGTTAAGAGTGAGGGGCAGAAAAGCTGCAAGCTTCAGAGTTAAAGAGACAAAAAGCTGCAGAAAGCAGATTTAAAGCAAGAACAGCTTGCAAGAGGCAAGAAGGTCCAAAGAGACAACTGAAGGTCTATAACTCTTTGCTAGGGGCATGTGATGCTGTGGTTCTGATTCGGTGAGAGAGTGTGGGGAAGATAGCTTGAATGCTTGTGGTGACTCAGGGAAGAACATTGGAGGAAGAGTTTGAAACCCTGGAGGTGAACCCTTGTGGAAGGCATCTGAGAGAGAGTGTGTTGGTTTGGGATTCCAAGATGACGTCTTGGAGAGTGGAGATTGGAAACCCTCATGTGAAAGATGGAGTGCTGTGAGACTGGCTTGCTCATGGAATGACGTGTTTTGCGGGGAGTTGAGGAGAGATCCATAGCATCTGGTTGAGGTGGCATCTGTCAGTTGGTTTCAGTGTGACGTGCCTGACCGCAAGGTGCTGTAGATTTACATGGACTGTGTTCTTACTGTGGACATTAGAGTATAAGAGAGCTTTTGTAACTTGTGTTATCCTTACAAATCTGTATATATCTTTAAAGGTATAGTTGAGGATGAAGGAGTATTGTAATATTGTTCATCTTTTCTTGTTAAATAAATGTTTTTTGTAAAAAGTTCATCAGCTGACTCCTGTGACTTTGTTCAGTAGCTACTCTCCACGTATCTAAACAAACAAATAAAAGTTAGGATCTATCAAGCTGGGTTCCACCCTGGGTTCAGGCTTGTCCAGGGGTAATCTCAGCTGGGATCATAACACCATGAGGCATGTGCACTTGCAATACTGCTTGTGGATCAGGAGCGTTTTCTGCAACCCCAACAATGTACTTAGTTAAGCCCGCCACCCACTTCACCACCACCCCAAACCTCCATTGGAATCCATCCTGTACCCACCCCCAAAGACTAGACCTAACTGCTCTCCTTGGCTGTGGCTTAGCCAGTTCATCTGCAGGATCTTTTGGAAACTCATTGAACAGTTGCGTGCCCCCCCCCCACCCATCCAATCACATGAACACAGTATCTGGACTAAAATCCAAGCCTATAATGCCTGCTCAGTTTTCTCTGCAATGTATTGTATTAATAGTGGTAAATAATTAGACACTTTGATCGCATTTTTTTAAGATAAGTTAGGAGAACGAAAGCTATTTACAACGGAGTACTGTCCTTTCCAGTTCCATGGCAAATTACAAATCTTTATGAATACTGTAAAACTGAATACTGACAGAAGTCTGTCATGTTTTTCTGAAGAGGTTTGTGTATATCAAACTGCACCTTTTTATAGCATTCTACACCTGTTTGAGCTAACCAGCATTCTTGATTGCTATGGAAACTGAGGTTCCAATATTTTCAAAGATGGCATCAATGATGCAGCAAAATAGAGAATGTAATATAATCAATCTTTTTGTTCAGTATTGTGTAGCTGCTCCCTGGCAAATTAACAGAACTGGAGGCACTTGCCAAGAAAGACAGCATTGTATTAGTCGACATTAGCTTCTTCAGTCTCTCCATGTAACTATCCATGTGATCTTTGCAACCATTCTAATAAAATCTCTTCCTACCCTGTCCAGAGCCTTCAGGTTCTCCCTGAAATGTGGTTCCCAGGATTGGACATTACACTCTAGCTGGATAGTTAGATTATATAGTTTTAACATCGTATATAGTTTTAGCATCCTGACTTTTGTACTCAATACCACTGCTTATTCCTTCTGCTTTGTTAACCTGTTCTGCCACCTTCAAACATTTGTGCACAAATACCCCCAGCGTTCTCAATTCTTGCACCCCTTTTAACATTGTACCATTTGTACCCATAGGGCAGGCAGTGGCATAGTGGTACTGTCACTGGACTAGTAATCCAGAACCCCAGGCTAATACTCTGGGGGCACCGGTTCAAATCCTATCACGAGAACTGGTGGAATTTAAATTCAAGCAAGTCACCACAATTGTCATAAAAACCCATCTGGTTCATTAATGTCCTTTAGGGAAGGAAATCTGGCCTACATGTGACTTAAATGCCCACTGAAATGGCCTAGCAACCTCTCGATTACATCAAGCTTAAAAGGAATGAAACCAGACAGACCACCTGGCATTGACCTAACACACCAGAAACAACAATGGTACAACCAACCCTGCTTAGCCCTCCTTACTACCTTCTTGTACAAAAATTGGGAGAGCTGCCCTACAGACCAGTCATATCACATTCACCAAATCATTTCTCGCCTATCTATGATTACAACCTATGGTCCCCCGAGCTGATGAATCGGTACTCCTTCATGTTGAACATCAATTAGAAGAAGCAAGGAGGGTGGTAAGGATACAGAATGTACTCTTGGTGATGGACATTGAAGTCCTCCACCCAGAGTGGCTCCGTAGCACCATTACTGACTGAGTTGGCTGAGCCCTAAAGGTGGTGAGGGAACCAACAAGAGAGGAAAACCTACTTTATCTTGCCCTCCCTAGTCTACCTGTTGCAGTTAAATCTGTCCATGACAGTATTAGTAGGAGTGACCACCGCACAGTCCTTGTGGAGGTGAAGTCCTATCTTCACATTGAGGTTACCCTCCATCATGTGTGGCACTACCACTGTGCTAAACGGGATAGATTTCAAACAGATTTAGCAACTCAGCACCTCACTGATGCCCAGTTTTATGAGCCATCAGCAACAGCACAATTGTATTCAATCACATATGCCCCACTCTACCATTTACAGTCAAGCCAGGGGATCAGCCCTGGTTCAAAGAAGAGTGCAGGCGGGCATGCCACAAGCAGCACCAGGCAATCTAAATATGAGGGCAACCTGGTGAAGCCACAACACTGGGCTACTTGCATGCCAATCAGCGGAAACAATATGCAGTTGACAGAGTTAAGCAATCCCACAACCAACAGATCAGATCTAAGCTCTGCAGTCCTGCCACACCCAGTTGTGAATGGTGGTGGACAATTAAACAGCTAAATGGAAGTAGAGGCTCCACAAATATCACCATCTTTAATAATATAATAGCAAAATATTGCGTATGCTAGAAATCTGAAATAAAAACAGAGAATGCTGGAAAAACTCAGCAGGTCTGGCAGCATCTGTGGTGAGAGAAACAGTTAACGTTTTGAGTCCCTATGACTACTCCAATGATGGATGAGCACAGCACATCAGTGCAAAAGACAAGGCTGAAGCATTTACAACCATCTTCAGCCAGAAGTGCCAAGCAGTTGATCCATCGCTGCCTCCCCCCTGAGGTGCCCAGCATCACAGATGCCAGTCTTCATCCAGTTTGATTCACTCCATGTGAAGGCACTGGATACTGCAAAGGCTATGGACCCTGTCAATATACTGACAGTAGTACTGAAGACTTGTGTTCCAAAACCAGCTGCACCCCTAGTTGAGCTAGCTACAACACTGGCATCTACCTGGCAATGTGGGAAATTGCCCAGGTATGTCATGTCCACAAAAAGCAGGACAAGTCCATCCTGGCCAATTACTGCCCCATTAGTCTACTCTTGATCATCAGCAAAGTGATGGAAGAGGTCATTGAAGTGCTATCAATCAGTACTTATACACCTGCTCACTAATGCTCAGTTTAGGTTCTGCATGAGCTACTCTGCTCCTGACCTCCATTACAGCCTCGTTCCAAACATAGACAAAAGAGCTGAATTCCCAGGGGTGAGGTGAGAGTGACTGCACTTGACATCAGGACTGCGTGTGGCATCAAAACTTGGGAATCTGGGTTGAGAGCTCTGCACTGGTTGTCATGGAGTCATACCTAGTACAAAGGAAAATGGTATGGTTATTGGAGGTCAATCATCTCAGTCCCAGGACATCACTGCAGGAGTTCCTCTGGCTAGTGTCTTAGGCCCAGCTGCCTTCAGCTACTTCATCAATGACCTTCCTTCTATCGTAAGATCAGAAGTGGAGACTTTTTTTAATCTGTTCATGGGATGTGGGCAGCATTTATTTCCCATTCCTAATTACTCTTGCTCATAGGGCATTTTTAAGATCAACCACAGTGCTGGAGTCGCACATAGGCCAGATCAGTTAAGGACAGCAGACTTCCTTCCCTAAAGGACATTAGTGAACCAGACGGGTTTTTACGACAATTGGAAATGGTTTCCTGGCCATCATCAGACTTTCAAATCTAGATTTTTATTGAATTCAAATTTCACCATCTGCTGTGGTGGGATTCGAACCCAGGTCCCCAGAGTATTACCCTGGGTCTCTAGAATACCAGTCCAGTGACGATACCACTATACCACTGCCTCCCCTCAGTGTGACATCAAGGACCCCTAACAAAATTTGGGCCAATGGGAATCTGGTGAGGTGGATTGAGGGGGTTGCTGATGATTGCAGAGGATTCACCATTCACAACTCTTCAGGTACTGAGGCAGTACATGTCCATACGAAGCAAGACTTGGAAAGCATTCAGGCTTGGGTTGATAAGTGTTAAGAAACATTCACACTGCACAACTGACAGGTAACGTCCATCTCCCCATGACATTACTATCACTGAATCTCCCAGTACCAACATCCTGGGGGTTACCATTGACCAGAAGCAGAACTGGACCAGCCATATAAATACTGTAACTACAAGAGCAGGTCAGAGGCGGGGAATTCTGTGGAGAGTAACTCACCTCCTGACTCCTCAAAGCCTGTCCACCATCTACAAGGCACAAGTCAGGAGTATGATGGAATACTCTTGACTTGACTGGATGGGTACAGCTCCAACAAGATTCTGGAAGCTAGACACCATCCAGGACAAAGCAGCCTGCTTGAATGGCACCCCTTTCACTACCTTAAGCATTCACTCCCTCCACCACCAAAGCACAATGACAGAAGTGTGTACCATCTACAACATGCATTGCAGCTCACCAAGCCTCCTTTGACAACACCTTACATACCCTCTACCACCTAGAAGAACAAGGGTGACAGATACTAGGTCAAAATCCTGAAACCCCCTCACTAACAGCACTGAGTTTACCTACACCACATGGACTTTAGTGGTTCAAGAAGGTGGCTTTGCACCACCATCTCGCGGACAATTGGGGATGGGCAACAAATGTCTAACCAGCGAAGCCCACATCCTGTGAAAGCATATTTTTTAAAAAAGCACATACTGTTTCTCTTCAGTCATCGTACCAAAATGTATTGCCTCATTTTTCTGCATTGAATTTCATCTGCCCCCTTCCTGCCTAGTTCAGCAACCTGTTAGATTCTCTTGAAATCTATCACTATCTTTCTCACTATTCACTACGCTTCTAGATTTTGTATCATTGCTGATTTTGAAATTGTGCCTTGGACCCCCATTTGCAAGACATTAATTTACATCAACTATTTTTTAAAAAGAATCTCTGGAAAGCGCAAATGACAATTTGAAAAATCAGAAACAAAATTACCTGGAAAAACTCAGCAGGTCTGGCAGCATCGGTGGAGAAGAAAAGAATTGATGGTTTGAGTCCTCATGACCCTTCAACAGAACTGATGTTTCTTTACAATGAGAGGGGTGAAATATAAGCTGGTTTGAGGTGGGGGGGTGAAGGAGAGAAGTGGAAGGGGGTGTGTTGTTGTAGGGACAAGCAAGCAGTGATAGGAGCAGATCATCAAAAGATGTCACAGACAAAGGAACAAAAGAACACAGAGGTGTTGAAGTTGGTGATATTATTTAAACGAATGTGCTATTAAGAATGGATGGTAGGGCACTCAAGGTATAGCTCTAGTGGGGGTGGGGGGGCATAAAAGATTTAAAAATAATGGAAATAGGTGGGAAAAGAAAAATCTATATAAATTATTGGGAAAAAAAACAAAAGGAAGGGGGAAGAAACAGAAAGGGGGTGGGGATGGAGGAGGGAGCTCAAGACCTAAAGTTGTTGAATTCAATATTCAGTCCGGAAGGCAAGAATGACCCAAACCTCCCTGTCGCTTGCCATTTTAACACTGCACCCTGCTCTCTTGCCCACATGTCTGTCCTTGGCCTGCTGCATTGTTCCAGTGAAGCCCAACGCAAACTGGAGGAACAGCACCTCATCTTCCGACTGGGCACTTTACAGCCTTCCGGACTGAATATTGAATTCAACAACTTTAGATCTTGAGCTCCCTCCTCCATTCCCACCCCCTTTCCGTTTCTTCCCCCTTCCTTTTGTTTTTTCCAATAATTTATATAGATTTTTCTTTTCCCACCTATTTCCATTATTTTTAAATCTTTTATGCCCCCCACCCCCACCCCCACCAGAGCTATACCTTGAGTGCCCTGCCATCCATTCTTAATTAGCATGTTCGTTTAGATAATATCATCAACTTCAACACCTCTTGTTCTTTTGTTCCTTTGTCTGTGACATCTTTTAATGATCTGCTCCTATCACTGCTTGCTTGTCCTTACAACAACACCCCCCCCCACTTCTCTACCCCCCCCTCCCCACCTTAAACCAGCTTATATTTCACCCCTCTCATTGTAAAGAAAAATCAGTTCTGTTGAAGAGTCATGAGGACTCGAAACGTCAACTCTTTTCTTCTCCGCCGATGCTGCCAGACCTGCTGAGTTTTTCCAGGTAATTTTGTTTTTATTTTGGATTTCCAGCATCTGCAGTTTTTTGTTTTTATTTGAAAAATCAGTATTGTCGTCTTTTTTGGTTTCCATATTTATTGCAGTCTTTACACTGGGATATTATTTTGTTGCCCTTTTTATTTTGCAGAACAGTTCCCAACAGCACTGAACCATCTGAATCAATCCTATAAAGCAAACCAAGGGATGGAAGTATCTTTTAGGGGCTTTGCCTGGTGCTGGCAATGGCAAATAATAACATTCACCCTAACAATGTGTTCTCTCAATCCCAATACTATCAAAGCTGCAGATATGTGTATAAAATATTAACAGAATCATTTGTGGAGGAGCTAGGGATGTTCGGATGTTAGGACCTCCTGGATGGATAAACTAAGATGTGTCAGATAGCCTTTCTCATCCATGGTTATATAATCTTTTTCCAGAATTTGCCTGCACTGTAAACTGGTTGGATTTGGCAAAAAGGACAGGTGTCAAATAGAAATTGATTATTTTTCTTTTCAGTAATCAGAATCTTGTCAGGTTGAAAAATAATGTTAACAGAGTCATCCACTTATTCATCTAGAAATTCACATCTAATTAATTTAAAATTCACTTCTTTACAATACTTCTACGCAATGGAAAATTCTTGAGAATCAACAGAAGTAACAAAACTTTGATTGTCATGAACACTATATAATGGAAACTGTAGCAATGACAAACTGTAGTGGTGATGTTGGGAATGGCATTAAACAGGAAATTAGAGACGCATGTAATAAAGGAACATCTAATTATGGGTGACTTTAATGTGCATATAGATTGGGCAAATCAAATTAATAATAATACCATAGAGGAGGAATTCCTGGAGTGTATATAGGATGTACTCGAATCCTCTGGCTATGAAGGTCAACATACCATTTGCCTTTTTTATCGCCTGTTGCGCCTGCATGCTTACCTTCAGTGTCTGGTGTACAAGGACACCCAGGTCTCGTTGCACATTCCCCTCTCTTAATTTATTGCCATTCAGATAATAATCTGCCTTCTTGTTTTTTTGCACCAAAATAGATAACCTCACATTTCTCCACATGGTACTGCATCTGTCCATTCACTCAGCTTGTCCAAATCACATTGAAGCATCTCTGTGTCCTCCTCGCAGTTCACCCTCTCACTGAACACATCGAGACTTTGTCAGGAATGTGCAGAGCTCAAGTCAAGGTGTCGGAGGAAGCGCACAAACCTCCAAACAATCCACCTTCCCAACCCTTCAAGCACCACATAACTCACATGTGGCAGATTGCATATTGGGTTTAGGGATGGCCAATAAATCCATTGAACCAGAGTGAAAGCAAGTGATCATCAACCCCAAGGGACTGCCTAAGGAGGGATTGGGTGTCCCCAAGGCTCACCGAATTCTGACAAGACAAAGCAGTTAATTTGAGTTGGTTTGTTTAGAGGACATGTAGAGTTAGAATTAAATCAAAGCCCATGTGTTCCAAACATACGAACATACGAATTAGGAGTAGGAGTAGGCCACTTGGCCCCTCGAGCCTGCTCCAGCATTCCGTAAGATCATGGCAGATCTGATTGTAACCTGAACCCCACATTCCTGCTTCCCCAGATAACCTTTCAGCCGTTTGTTAATCAAGAATCTATCGAGTTCCACATTAAAAATATTCGAAGACTGGGTTTCCACTGCCTTTTGAGAAAGAGGGCTTCAAGACTCAGGACTGTCAGTAAAAATTCTCTTAATCTCTGTTTAAAAATAAGGGGTAGTTAATTTAAGACAGTGACCCCTAGTTCTAAATTCTCTGACAAGAGGAAGCATCCTCTGCACATCCACCATGTCAAGACCCCTCAGGATCTTTAAGGTTTCAATCAAGTTGCCTCTTACTCTTCTAAACTCAAAGTCGATACAAGCCTAACCTGTCCAATCTTTCCTCACAAGACAACCTGCCCAGTCCTCGTATTAATCTAGTAAACCTTCTCTGAACAGCTAATTTATTTACGTCTTTCCTTAAATAAGGAGACCAGTACTGTACACAGTACTCCAGATGTGGTCTCACCAGTGTCCTGTACCACTGGTGCATTGCCTCTCTACTTTTGTCATCCATTCCTCTCGCAATAAATGATAACATTCTATTAACTTTCCGAATTACTTGCTTTACCTCCATACTAGCCTTTTGTGATTCATGCACTAGGACACCCAGATCCCTTTAAATTTCAGAGCTATGCAATCTCTCACCATTTATATAATAAGCTTTTTTTATTCTTCCTGCCAAAATGGACAATTTTACATTTTCCCACATTATACTCCATTTGCCAGATCTTTGCCCACTCACTTAAGCTATCTATGTCCCTTTGTAGCTTTGTCCTTATGTCCTTTTCGCAACTTACTTTGTCATTTGGTAAAACAGAACTTAAGTATTGCTGGGGAGAAAAGACATGTCTAAGCTTTTCGTTTTATACTAATCAGGGCACTCATAAAAATACCTATATAAGGGGAGAACAACAATTTATATTGAATGTGAAGAGTGCTGATTGGTTGGCAAGGGGTGTTGCCTTGGAGAAGGCACCAGTGATACTGACTGACTGTTAACTACCAAGCATTGTTTGAAATTTAAACCAAGCAACTTGATTCTTATTGGTCAAGGCATTGCCCTGAGGAATGAGTCAGCAAATGGCTGTCACATTTTGTTTAGCTGAAACAAGCACGATGTATGTACATGTTCTTTCTGCCTTCAAAGAACAGGGCCCTGTGTATTAATATATGTCGCTTCCAGTACACAGAAACGTGCCACACCGCAAGCCTGACTGACATGTTGGCTGTCAGCATAATTCTTAGCACATTGAGGATTATTTAGCAAGTGTTGTCCAGTCGTGGAATCACATTTATGTTGGACACTGTGTTTGAGTTTTGCAAGCATGGGTGAATTGGGTACGCTCTGTACACTGCCCTTTGCAAACTGCGCTGGGGAAATGCTGTTTGATACAATCCCCCAGTCTTTGGGACATACAGCCTACATACCTAGCATCACACTGGCACTGAAGTTTATATATCAAATTATCCTTTTGTGTGATAGGCAGAACATCTTTTTGGCTTGATTGCAGCATCCTGTTAGTGGCAAATACCATTTATGTATACATGAAGCTATGTATATTAAGACACAGTGCCCTGTTCTTTGCAGACAGAAAGAACATGTATATACATTGCTCTGTTTCAGCTAAACAAAATAAGTGGCAGCCATTTGTTGACTCATTCCTCAGGGCAATGTGTTGACTGGTCAGGGTCAGGTCCTGGTTCAAGTTTCAAACAATGCTTGGCCATTAACTTTCAGCCACCATTACTGGTGCAATTGTTTTCCCCTTATATTGGCATTCTTGCGAGTGTCCTGATGAGTGCAGGACAAAAAGCTTAGACATGTCTCTTTCAGCAATACAAAATTTACTTTCCCATCTACCTTTTGTGTCGTCAGCAAATTTAGCAACCATTCTTTTGGCCTCTTCATCTGAGTCATTTATATAAATTGTAAAAAAGTTGAGGACCCAGTACTGATCCCTGTGGCAGACCACTCGTCACATCCTGTCAAATGGCAGAAGAGCCATTTATGCCAACTCTCTGCTTCTTGTTCACTAGCCAATCTTCTATCCATGCCAGTATGTTATCTCCTATACTATGAGCTTTTATTTTCTGCAGTAGCCTTTGATGTGGCATTTTATCAAATACCTTCTGGAAATTTAATTGCAGTACATCCACCGGGTCCCTTTTATCCACAACACATGTTACTTCCTCAAAGAGCTTCAATAAATTTTTAAAAATTCATTCATGGAATGTGGGCGTTGCTGGCTTAGCAACATTTATTGCCCTTGTTGTGAGGGCATTTAAGAGCCAATCTGGTTAAACATGATTTCCCTTTCACAAAATCATGTTGGCTTTTGCCTGATTGCCTTGAATTTTTCTAAGTGCTCTGCTATAACATCTTTAATAACAGCTTCTACCATTTTCCCTGTGACAGATGTTGGACTAACTGGCCTGTTTTCTGTCCCCCTCCCTTTTTGAATAAAGGAGTTACATTTGCTGTTTTCCAATCTAATGGAACATCCCTGGAATCTAGGGAATTTTGGAAAATTAGAACCAATGCATCAACCATCTCACTCGCCACTTCTGTCAAGACCTTGGGATGAAGTCCATCCAGACTGGGGGATTTGTCAGCCTGCAGCCCCAATGATTTGCTTTATACCACTTTCCTGGTAATTTTTCTGAGTTCCTCCCTCCCATTTCCTGATTTACAGCTATATCCACGATGTTAGTGAAGACCGAAGCAAAATACCTGTTCAATTCATTCACCATCTCCCTATTTTCCATTATCAATTCCCGAGATGCACTTTCAACATGACCAACGCTCACTTTTATTCTTATTTAAAGATCTATAGAAACTCTTGCTATCCGTTTGCTTTCTCTTGTACTCTTAATTTTTCCCTCCTTATTAATCTTTGCTGTTCTTTATTTTCTTTCCAATCTTCTGACCTGTCACCTGTCTTTGTGTAATTATATGCTTTTTTTTAGTTCGATACTGTCTTTAGCTTTTTTAGTTAACTGCAGAATGTGGGCCCTCCACTTGGAATTTTTCTTTCTCATTGGGGTGTATCTATTCTGTGTATTCTGAAATATCCCTTTTAAAGGTCTGTCACCAAACCTCTATTTATTTACCTGTCCCTTTAGTCTTATTTGCCAATTCACTTTAGCCAGCTCTGCTTTCATGTCTTCATAACTGCTCTTATTTAATTTCAAAATGCTAGTCTTGGACATGCTCGTTTCTCCCCCAAAATTAATGTAAAATTCAGTCATGTTATTATCACTGCTACATAGAGATGCCTTCACTATGGTGTTATCAATTAATCCTATCTCATTGCTCCATACCAGGTCTTGTATGGCCTGCTCTCTGGTTGGCTCCAGAACATGCTGTTCTAAGAAACTATCCAGAAAACATTCTCTGACCTCATCTATGCTACCTTTGTCCATCTGATTTTTCCAGTAGATTAAAATCCCCCATGATTATTGCTGTGCCTTTCTGACAAGCTCCTCTTTTATACTCTGTCCTATCATGTAGTTACAATTCAGGGGTCTGTACACCTCTCCCACAAGTGACTTCTTGCCTTTATCATTTCTCACCTCAACCCAAACTGCTTCTACATCCTGGTTTCCTGAACTTAGGTCATCCCTCTCTAATGTGCTAGTACCATCATTAATTAACAGAGCCACCCCTCCACCTTGTCCTGACTCCCTGCCCTTTCAAAATATCACGTACCCTTCAATATTCAGGTTCCAATCTGTGTCATCCTGTAGCTGTGCCTCTTAATGGCTATCAGATTGTACTACTTTATGTTTATTTGCACCATCAGTTCACCTGTTTTGTTTCGAATGCTACGTTCATTTAGATAGAGGTTTTAGTTTTGACCACTTTATTATTTTTGTAGCATCTAGCCTTATCTGTTGATTTACTCTTAGATTTGTGCTCTCTGTCCTGTCCTGTCACAGTCTGTCTATTATTTCCTTTATACCTTTCTCTCTTATCTTGTCTCTACTCCTTGGTTTACCACATTTTCCCAAATTTGATCTCTTGCCCCCACTATTCAGTTCAAAACCCTCTCTACTTTCCTAGTTATGTGGCTTGCGAGGATACCAGCCCCAGCATGGTTCAGGTGTAGACTGTCTCAATGGTACAGACCCCACTTTCCCCAATACTGGTGCCAGTGCCCCACGACCCAGAATCCAATTCTCCCACACCAACCTTTGAGCCACGTATTAGTTTATCTAATCTTACTTATCCAATGCCAGTTTGCATGTGGCTCGGGTAATAATCCAGAAATGATTACCTTTTTGAAGGTCTGCTTCTTAATTTGATGTGTAGATCCTCGTACTGACTATGCAGAGCCTCCTTCTTCCATCCAGCCTATGTTGTTGGTACCTACATGGACCACGGCCACTGGATCCTCCCCCTCCCACTGCAAGTTCCTCACCAGCCCTGAGCAAATTTCCCGAACCTTGGCACTGGGCAGGCAACACTGCTGTTTGGACTTTTGTTCCTTGCTACGGAGAACAGTGTGAATTCCTCTCTACTACCACTACATTCCTCCACTTGAATGGCTCCCTGTACCACAGTGCTATGATCAGTTAGTTCATGTGCCCTGCAGCCCCCACTTTCTTCCAAATAAGCTGGAAGAACCTCAAACCTGTTGGACAATTGCAGAGGCTGACACTCCTGCACTCTTGCCTTCTGGGTCTCCTTACCTGCTTCAGCTACATTTACACCCTCCAGTCCCTGACAACCTTCCAAATCAGAAGATGCTACCCTAATGGCTGTGACTGCCTTCTGGTACAAAGTGTCCAGATAGTTTTCCCCCTCCCTGATGTGTTGCAGTGTCCGCCGCTCAGCCTCCAGCTCAGTGACTGAGCCGAAGCTCCTCAAGCCTCAGGCACTTACTGCAGACATGTTTGCCCTGGATAATACCGGTATCCAGGATCTCTCACAATCTGCAGCCATGACACATCACCTGTCCTGCCACGCTTTTGTGCTTTAATTACTTAATATTTGATTCAATTATTTATTTTATATATTTATTAATCTTATCACAAATTCCAGTACTATTTTTAAACTTTAGGAATAGAATAGACTTTGACTACTTACCAGCTAGTTTCTTCCCCTGTAGCAGGGCAAGTTCCAGTTCCTGCAGGGTGTAAGAGTTAGAAAAAGCAAAGGAGCACCTACCTCCCCTCTTCACCAAACTCCCACATTCTGAGGTTGCATACTCAGTTCTAGTCGCACTAAAAATATCTGAATTTACATGTTTTAAACAAAGAGACTAGCTGAGTTTGAGTCACCTCTTTTCACTTACTGTTTTAGGTGGGGGTTACAGTCTCCGGGCCCTCCTTTCACCCACTTTTCTAGGTGGTGTTTACTGTTTCTGAGTCCCAATTTCACTCGCTCCTCTTCCAGAAGCTAGGCAGATTAGAAATAAAATTCAGCTTGCTTATTCCCTGTCTATTTTTGTGCATTTTTAGTGTGTTTTTTAAAACCGGAATGGCCTAGCTTAGTTTTTTCTAAATATATGATTATTGGGATGTAAGCATCACTGGCAAGGCCTGCATTCATTTCCCACCCCTAATTATCTTGGAAAAAATGGTGGTGAGCCAACTTCTTGAATCACTACAGTCCTTGTGATGTAGGCACACCCACAGTGCTGTTAGGGAGTGAGTTCCAGGATTTTGACCCAATGAGAGTGAAGGAATGACGATATAGTTCCAAGTCAGTATGGTGTGTGCATCTTGGAGGCATCTATTGCCACTGTTCTTCCAGTGGGTAGACGTTGTGGGTTTTGAAGGTGGTGTTGAAGGAGCCTTTGCAATTTGCTGCAGTGCACCTTTACAGATGGTAAATTGTGCTGCCACTATATGCTGGTGGTGGAGGGAGTGAATGTTTAAGGTAATGGGTTGTGTTATTTTGGATGGTGTCAAGCTGCTTCAGCATTGTTGGAGTTGCACTCCACCAGGAAAGTGGAGAGTATTTCATGACACGCTTGACTGGTACCTTGTAGATGGTGGGCAAGCTTTGGGATGTCAGGAGATGAGCTCCTCACCACAAAATTCCTAGCCTCTGACCTCTTGTAAACACAGTATTTATATAGTTGATTTAGTTACATTTCTAGTTGAAAGCCCCCAGGATGTTGATGATTGATTGGGGATTCAGCAATGGTAATGCTGTCAAATATCAAGGGAAAATTGCTCGATTCTCTCTTGTTGGAGATAGTCATTGACTGACACTTTGGTGCAGCTGTTACTTACAACTTAACAGCCCAAGTTTAAATGTTGTCCAGGTATTGCTGTGTGTGGGCATGGCTTCAGTATCTGAGGAGTTGCAATGGTACTGAACACTAGTAAACATGGTCACTTTTGACCTTTATGTTGGAGGGAAGATCATTGAAACAGCTATAGATGGAGCCTAGAACACAATCCTATAGTATTTTTGCAGCAATTTCCTGGGAATAAGGTGATTGCCCTCCTTTGTGCTAGGTATGACTCCAGGCAGTGAACAGTTTTCTGTCTGATTCTCATTGATTTCAATTTTACTAGAGTTCCTTGATGCTGTGTGTGTTGTTTGATAGTACTGTTGATGACATCTTCCATTGTTTTTGCTGATGATTGAGAGTAGACTAGGATGGTAAATAGACGAATTTGATTTGTGCTGCTTTTTGTGGGCAGGACCTACCTGGGCAACTTTCTACATTGTGTAGCTGTATCGGAACATCTTGGCTAAAGGTGTGGCTAGTTCTGGAGCACACGTTTTCAGTGCTACTGCTGGGATGTTGTTAGGGCCCATAACCTTTGTTGTATCCAATGCCTTCAGCCACTTCTTGATATCATGTGGAGTGGATCGAATTGGCTGAAGACTGGCATATGTGATGCTGGGGCTTCAGGAAGAGGCTGAGAATGGATCGTCCACTCGGAACTTTTGGCTGAAGGTGGTTGTAAATACTTCAGCCTTGCCTTTTTCACTGATATGCTGGGCTGCACCATTGTTGAGGATGGGGATGTTTTTGGAGCCAACTCCTTTATTTAGTTGCTTAATTATAGTTGCTCCATTCAAAATTGGATGTGGCAGGACTGCAGATTTAATCCATTGGTCATGGGATTGTTTAGCCCTGTTTATCGCATGCTGCTTTCACTGTTTGGCATGTTTGTAGTCCTTTGTTGTAGCTTCACCAGGTTAGCACCTCATTTTTAGATATGCCTAGCGCTGTCGCTGGCATGTTCTTCTGTACCCCTTATTGAACCAGGATTGGTCACGTGGTTTGATGATGGTAGAGTGAAGGATATATCAGACCATGAGGTTACAGATCATGTTTGAATACAATTCTGCTGATGGTCCATTGTTTCATAAATGCCCAGTTTTGAGCTGCTAGATCTGTTCTGAATCTATCCCAATTAGCATAATGGTAATGCTGCTCATCACGATGAGGGGCATTTTTGTGATGATGGTACTTTGCCCCGAGGACTGCTTGGTGGTTACTCCTACCAATACTGTTATGGACAGATGCACCTGTGACAGGCACATTGGTGGGAGGAGGTTAAGTAGATTTCTTTCTTGTTGGTTCTCACCGTACCTGCTGCAGGCCAAGTCTAGCATAGGACTTTGTGGGGCCCTGAGTTGATGCTGAGGGCTCCCAGGGCCACTCCCCCCTGACTGTATGCCACTGTGGTGTTACCTCTTGGATGGTAGTAGAGAAATCTGGGACGTTGGTTATGATTTGGTCCTGAGAATGATTGATTATGTAAGATTGTTGCTTGCTTATCCTGTAGCATAGCTCTCCCAATTTTGCTCATGTCCCCAGATGTTAATGAGGACTACTTTGCAGGGTCAACTGGGTTGGATGTACCTTTGTTGTTTCTAGTACCTAGGTTGATGCTGGGTGGTCTCTCCAGTTTTATTCTTGTTCAACTTTTCTGTCACAGTTTGATACAAGTGACTTGGTTTGCTTGGTCATTTCAGAGGGCACTTAAGAGTCAACCACCTTGCTGTGGGTCTGTAGTGACATGTAGACCAGACTGGGTAAGGATGCAAGTTTTTTTTTTCCCTTGAAGGGCATTAATGAACCAGATGAGTTTTTACACCAATCCAGTAGTTTCATGATGTTCCTTACTGAGACTGGCTTTTAATTCCAGATTTATTAATTCATTGAGTGTAAATTTCCTCAGCTGTCACAGTGGGATCTCCTGTCTTTGCAACATTAGCCCAGGCCTCTGGAGCACTGGTCTAGTAACATTGTGGGGAATGGATAGCATAATGATGATGTGAGGGGCCATATTTAGTATAATTTTAATATAATTTTATATTTTACTATTGTTCATTTTTCCTTTGTTTTCTACCAAGGCTAAGAATGCAAAGCTCACAGGACATTTCCAAAGTAGCGACAGCTTGTTTTTAGTCTCTTCTGTTGGGCGTGGAGGGAAATCTCCATGCTTCCTATCAAATGCAGAGCAAGTCGATACTTTTGTCAGCAAACAAAAGGACAACTTCTGTAAGAGCACATGGAGTGGTACAGCTTGTACTAGTTTATTCATCCTTTATGCTAGATTAATGGTTCTTGAACCATTTTGGTCAAAGGACTTTCCAAAATGGTAGAGGCTTATGTTGCTCAGAAAAGTAGCAAGCCTGAGGATTGGGAGGATTTTAAAATTCAACCAAGGATGAGCAAGAAAGTAATAAAGAGAAAAGAGGAGACAGTTAAGTAGCATGAGACATAAATGATTGTAAAAGCTCTCATAGATCTGTAAAAGGGAGAGATTAGTGAAAATGAGTCCCTCAGAACTGGTGAAATTATCATGAGGATTAAGGAAACAACAGAGACATGAAACAAATCTTTTGTATCTGTCATCATGCTGGATGACACAACATTCTGGAAGTAGTGCCAAACCAATAGTCTGGTGAAAATGAGGAATTTAGGGGTATTATAAAGAAATAATACTGTAGACATTAATGAGATTAAAAGCTGACAAATCCCCTGATGGCCTACATCCTAGGGCTTTTGAAATAGGTAGCTAGTGGATACATTGGTTTTGATCTTCCAGAATTTTCTAGGCTCTACAACAAAACCCTTGGATTGGAAGAGAGCAAAGGAGGGGGAGAAAACAGGGAACTTTAAGTCAGTTAGTTAGACAGCAGTAGGGAAAATACTGTAGTCTATTCTTAGGGATGTGGTAACAGAGCTCTTCAAAATTAGAACTTGATTAGCCAGAGTCAGCACAGATTTATGGAAGGAAAATCATGTTTGAGGATGTAATTACTAGAATAGATAGGAATTAATGGACCTAGGGTCTTTAGATTTTTAAAAAGCATTTGATAAAGTGGCACATGAGGTTATTGCACGTAATTAGGGCTCCTGGAATTGAGTATACATGGATTAAGGATTGGTAGATGGACAAAAACAATAAGTAGGAATAATGTCATTTTCATGTTAGTGGGGGTGTTTGGGGGCTGGGGGTGGTGTGGTGCCGCAAGGGTGACTGCTGTGTCCTTTGGCTATTTACAAGCTGTGTTAATGACTTAGTTGCAGGGACTGAGAGTAACTTATTGCTGATGATACCATTGGATGCAGGGCATCGGGCTAAGTGATTTGTCGATTTTGTACTTTTCCTTCAATATTTCTCAACCATTAGACCCTTGATTTTCCTAATATTTTTGTGTCCTCTACTGTGAAGACAGACACATACATTTGTTTCACATCTCTGCTGTTTCCTTATTCCCCATTATAATTTCTCCTCATGCTTTGGCCTTTAAGGGACCTACATTTATATATGCTGCCAATTTTTTTGTGTATGTTTTTTATTCAATCGTGGGATATGAGCATCCCTGGCAAGACCTAATTCCCCTTGAAAAGGTGGTGGTGAATTACAACTGAATCATTTGCTAGAACATTTCAGAGGCCAGTTAAGGCTCAACCCACATTGCTGTGGGCCTGGAAGAGCACATAGGCCAGAACAAGTAAGAATAGCAGATAATCCTGATAGTTTTTTTTTATTTCAAATTTATTAGATTATATCTCCCAGTTGCTGGGGTGGGATTTGAACTCCTGCCTCCCAGATCATTAGTTCAGGCCTTTGGATTGCTAGTCCAATAACATAACGACTATGTTACTTTTCCTCTAAAAGAAGATCTTGAAATCTGTTCTAGTAGTTCTTGCTAATTTACTCTCTCCAATTTTCTCCCTCAGTATCAGTGTTTTGGTCATCCATTGCTGCTTTCTGAAACTCTCCCAGTCTTTAGGCTTACTTCTTTTTTGGCAATGTTATAATCCTCTTCCTTTATTTTAGTACTGATCCTGGCTTCTTTAGTTAGCCACAAATGGATCACTTTTCCACTTGAGCTTTTATTTTTTGATGAGCAGTGAATGAAGAATTAAGGACATCTTTTATCCATCAATGATCAAGATTAAAATATTCTAGAATTTTCACCACGCACAGGTTTTGATACTTTTATAAAATAAGCATAGCAAGGATATTTTTTCAAAAATTTTAAACTACATTGTGAGACTTTTTTCCATTGTCTTTAATTTCCTTCATAGCTTAAAAATTGCCATTGTTTTCACTAGCAGACAGCATGTGTTTTCACAACATCATGAAAGACTTTTTATAGCTGTGAAAAACATTCTACTTTGTAAACTGTATTTAAAGTGTTTGAACTGCACACGTCTGTCCCATTGTTTTCATGGAATATTTGTTATTTCAGTAGTAATTCTTCATAAGTATGAAAAAGATCTAATTGTTGTCTGCAGCACAATGAAGAAATGTATTTTGGTATTGAAAGAGCCATGGTATGAAGATATATAAATGGTGCGATTATTCTCTTTCGACTTTATTTGGAAATTAATTTACTTACTGAAGAGTGTGAGGAAGTGAACAGAGCCACAGAGGGAGAAAAAAATACTGAGTCATAAAGGCTCAAGGTGAATTTATATTCCACCTGCATGGGACCAACCTTATCTAAGTGGTTCTATAAAAAGATGGCACTAGGGAAAAGAAGAGTTTTAAGTTATTGGAAGAGCAGGATGAGGTGAAAACGGTTCTGGGTATTGACAGAAAATGTGCAAAGTATAAAAGAAAAATTTCAAAGAAATTGAGACATGAGAAATGTGAGAGGCATGCAGAGGGGGAGGCCAGTAGCACAACTAAATAGATGCTAACCTAGTGTAGCTACAACACAGGACTGCATGTTAGACAGAGCTATAGGATCCCAGAATGAACAGATCAGATCAAAGCTCTGCAGTCCTACCACACCCAGTTGTGAATGGTGGTGGACAATTGAACAGAGGAGGCAGTGACTCCAAAAAATAACCCCATCCTCAATGAAGTTGGAAACCAACACATTAGTGCAAAAGACGAGGCTGAAGCATTTGCAACTATCTACAACCAGAAGTGCCAAAAGGATGGTCCACCATGGCCTCCTGCTGAGATCCACAGCTTCACAAATGCCAATCTTCAGACAATTCTATTCACTCCACATGATGTCAAGATATGGCCTGGCCATAAAAGGCAGGCCAAATTCAATCAGGACAGTTGCTGCCCCATCGATCTATCTTTGATCATCAGCAAAATAATGGAAGGTATCGTCCATAGTGCTATCAAGTGTACATAACAACAATCTGCTATGTTGATGTTCAGCTTGGGTTCTGCCAGGGGCCACTCCAAACTTCATTAGAGCCTAGGTCCAAACATGGGCAAAAGTCAAAAATTCTGAATTCCATTGGTATGAAAGTAACAAATATTGGCATTGAGGCAGCATTTGACAGGGTGCCATCAAGGAGCCTTAGAAATTGAAGTCAGTGGGAACCTGGTTGGCTGAGGGGGGTGGTGGTGGTGGTGAATCTCTCCAAAGACTGGAGACATACCTAGCACAAAGGAAGATGCACGTAGGAGGAAAATCATCTCAGCCTCAGGCCTTCGCTGCTGGAGTTCCTCATGGTTATGTCTTGGACCTAGCCATCTTTAGCTGCTTTGTCAGTGATCTTGACTTTCCTTCATAAGGTCAGAAGTGGAGATGTTCGTTGATGATTGTGGGTTACCATTGACCAGAAATTCAACTGGACAAACCATCTAAACACTGGCTGCAAAAACATGTTAGAAGTTAGGAATTCTGTAGTGAGTAACTCGTCTCCTGACTCCCTAAAATTTGTCTACCACCTATGAAGTACAAGTCAAGATTGTTGTGGAATCACATCCATTTGCCTGGTTGAGTGCAGTTCCAATAAAGCTCAAGAAGCTAGGCATCTTGGACAAAACAGCTGTTTGGTATTCCATCCATTAACTTAAACATTCACTTCCTCCACCATTGGTGCACTGTAGCCGCAATGTATGCGATGTACAAGATGCTTTACAGCAATTCACCAAGGTTCCTTTGACAGCACCTTCCAAATGTGTGACCCCTACCATCTAGAAGAACAAGGGCAGCAGACATATGAGAATACCACAGTCTTGACTTCGAAATATATCACTACTTGTTCACTGTTGCTGGGTTAAAATCCTAGAACTCCCCTTGTAACAGCACTCTGGCGTACCAACACCACATAGACTGCAGTGATTCAAGATGATGGCTCACCACCACCTTCTGAAGGACAATTAGGCATGTCAACAATGGTCACATCCCATGTAAAAAAAAAATGTACCTAGCTGCCTACTATCAAATCATTTTCAGTTTAAAAGTCTTCCACAACTAGGAAACAGCAGGTCCTGATTTTAGGTGTTTATTACCCTAGTTATGTTATCTTAACATTTAAATATGATCACCCTGTGTTGTAAAATTGTACAAAATGTAATGTAGTCTATCTATTGCTAACATATATGCAATTTGGGCACTTATATAATTTTGTGTGCATTATAGGACTGCAAGATGAATGCTGTTCTGTAATGAATGCTTTCCTGACACAAGCAGGTATAAACTAAAATTTTCTGGCAGTAACTAGATCGTCCAGGGTCAAATTTTGGCATCTCTTTTAAAACTACAGTATAATGTTGCAGGTTAATATTTTTAACCCATGTATTATATGCTTGCTCTTTTGTATTTTGTGCCATCAGTTTTTCCCCATATTTTGTTTTACATAATCTCATTCAATGTCAAAAAAAAATCAGTTTTAGCTGACATGCACTGAATTCATCAAAGATACTGCTGTGGAGATCATGTTTAGAAATCAGTCTGCAGTGATGCTGGTACTAAATTGCATTGAGTTGGTGGCAGAACCTTAAACTGGTTCAACAATTTTGCAATGTTGTCTGACTGCTTTAAAGTCCAGCTGAGGGGGCGTGTTATTTGGTTCGCTTTTTGTGGATAAACAAGGAAGTAGAAAAGCCTCAGTCTGAGCCATGTGACATCAGCAGTACAGTGTGGTCAAGGTTTAGTTCCTGTGCCATTAATAGGGAGGGGTATATGTAAGTCACCTGTATTATACTACAGAATAAGTTTCCAACAGAACTCCACCAAGTTACCTCTATGAAGTCGTGTCAAAACTTTCTAAATGAAATTGCGATACTGAAAGGTAAGCTGATTTTAACCGTTTGAGAGTTGTAGTATGTCATGTGGTTCAGTTTGAACTCAGTTTTACTGATTCAGAATTACAATGTCTTGTGTAGGTCAGTTTCTTGACTTCACTGTCTGGATTTGTGAGCAATTCTAGCTAAAAGGCAATTTGTGAAAAATACTATTAGCAAGGTGCTGACCTATTTTGTTTGCTACTACCTTGTTTAAACAACACATTTTCTCACATGGCATTTTGGGAGCAAAATGGATATAATTCAAAAATTTTAGCAAAAGACATAGTTGGAATTAATCCTAATAATCACATCTTCAGTTTTGAAGTTTTTATGCAATTAACTTCTTTTATAATATATAAAAAAATGCTCGTTACTTAAGTTGGACAAATTGGAGTCAGGTGAATAGTTTGACACACAACTCTGCATTTATATCTACCACACTGAAGAGCAACAATTGTACTGAAAACAAATTAGCCCAGCATCAGTTATTCAAATATAATTCAGATTTTTAATGTAGTCTTTAACCTATAAAATAGACTAATAAAAATGTTTAAAGGGAAAATTTAGGAGTACTTTTTAGTCAGAATCTGCTGATTATAAAAGAATCTTGCTTTTCCAAATTCCCTCATCGATGAAAAACTCTGATTCTGAAGGAATTCTGCAAAAATTAAATTTAGCTGGAAAATGAAACAATTGCAAGCAGTAATTCCCATTATTATTTATGGGCCTGTGAAAAACACTTAAACATAAATTGCAGTCAAGTGTATGTAGTTTATTCCTCAGTCTTGAAAAGTTCCTCTTGAATTAAACAAGAAATAAGAGGTGACCCTTTCTTTCTTTCTCAGTCTTTGTAAAGTTCTACAATTTTATATGTCCGTTTATAGATCCAGTGGACTTTGTGACCTAAAACACTGAATAAATAAGTTTGTCATTTGCTGTGTAAATTTGATCTGTTAATCTTAACTTTTTGTTTATATAGTCGTAGTTTGCCATTGACAGAACCAGTAAGAAGAAAACTGCTGGAATCTTGGGTTAAAGATACAGAAATCTGCAAAACTCTCTTCAATCTATTTATGCATTTCCCCACCCCACCTTTTCATCCTTTAGAAAACCCAGAATTACTCCTTAATTTTAAGTAGTGTTGTAATTTGTGATACTGGAGAATTCATTGAGAGTGGCTTGTCAGTCGCCGTGATTGAAACTGAAATTGCAGCTTTGGTGGCAAAGTGTTGTGCTAGCTGTAGTTTTTCATAGGCCTCACACACAGAGGTCCACTGGTTACGTTGACTAATGTTACAACTAGTGTATTATTACTAATCAACTATTCTGCAAAGAAAACTTGATAGTTTTGGCTCTTCAGTAATTGCTATAATAATTTGCAAAAACGTGGCTTGAATCCTAGTTATTTAGTAAAATCCTCTGCTTCCAATAAATTACAATACTTCAGCTAATATCACCAGTGGCTCCTAATTGTATTAACAACTTGATCAAGATGTCTGTATATATTTTAAAGAGTAATTATGACAAAGATGTGAAAGTAGCTTGTAAACAAGTTGCAATACAGACCTGATCACTTTTTTCTAAAGGCAGGTTCATATGTATAGTTTAGGATTTGCATTATTGTTCTCTGTAATGTGCTTGCTTCATTAACTTTGTTCAAGGACAGGCCCTTAAAACCAGAACATTGTGCATTTGAGCAATATCTGTAATGGAGTTCTTTTGTGAATCTGTTTACATTCAGTTTAGAAATGGCAGCTGCACTTTGTTGTTTTCCAAGTTACACAGCTGACAATATCCAGAGATGATTTCTTGGAGTTTTTTTCTTTTTGTCTTTTTACTTTCCACATAATTAGTGGACATCTTTTCATTAGGTGCTTCTTTGCCACAGGAGAATGGGCTGCTCTGACACAATGTGCAAAGCAAACCTCTGCTAACTTGCTATATTTATTTTCTCTAATTCAGCATCTGCCCTGTGCTAACCTAATGGCAGTGCTATAATCAGAAATGAAACAAAGGACGGAGGACTAGAGAAAAAATGGGAAGGGAAAGAGAAACACTCTGAACCCTGGCTGCAGTAGCTATTTTCAACCAGCTGTCAAACAGATAGAAGAACCATAGAAAAGGTAAGGTGCAGAAAGAGACCATTCAGCCCATCATGTATGTGCCAGCCAAAAAGACAAGAAATTAGCCGCTCAATTTAATCCCATTTTCCAGCACCTGGTCCTTAGCCTCGCAGAATCAGGCATGTATGACTGACTCATTTATAGTGGGACCTATGATTTTGTTTGGATGTTTAGGTTACAAATGCCAATATTACCTTTCTGGTTGTACACAGACTATTGGGTGGAAGAGCAGCCTCCTCCAAAGCCTCTGCCAGTATCACCACAAAATGTATGAGCATAACTGGTAGATTAGACTGTTAATTTTTCCTTTTGATGAAACACCTGCCTTCTGCTCAATTCCCCAACATAGCACAGTCGAGACTGGAAACTGCTGGGTGGATTGAGTGAAATAAAAACCAGCATGTCACCTGAAAATTTTGTTTTAATTTGTTTTAAAATGTAAATCCAGCTCTATTCAGCTATTGACGTTTGCAATCTGTCTTGGTGTTAGTTTCTCAGTTCTCTTTGCCAAATTATCTGACCTTGGCAACTGTGCCAAAATGCTTCAAAACTAAAATTTGTCACCATTTTAAAAGTGAAATATTTTTGGGTGGGAGTGGAGGAAAGGTTTATTTGTGCAAGTTATATCACTCCAATTAACTGGGAATTGCTGCATTAACGTTTTAAATAACTTGGTTGCTTTAAATTCTTGATGTATTTTCAGAGAGAAAACCTGGAGGTCTCTCCTCTATACTGTAAAATGATGAAACCAGAAGATGAACTTAAATGCAATTCAGCAGAATAATAGAAATCGCAAAGGCTGGTCCAAAAATATCAAAATTAACCTCTAGGCTTTAGGAAGCAAAATTTTAGAACAATTTGAAGCCTTTCTGCAGTTAGACACCACCCTTTAAAGTAATTGTTCATGGCTTTGAACTTGATTAAATGATCGTATAAAACTCTGTGTAATTACAAACTGCTCAGTGGTCCTGGAAAAGCTTGGTATGGTACCATAGTTACTAGTAATCCAGAGACCTGCGCTAATGCTTCAAAGATTTCCACCATGGCAATTTAAATTCAGTTAATCAAATAAATCTAGAATAAAAAGCTAATGTAATATAACAAAGTTGTCAGATTGTCATTTAAAAAAAACAACTGATTCACTGATGTCCTTCATGGAAGGAAACCTACTCTTCTTTCAGAACCATTGCTGTCAGCTACTGTCACAGATTCCTCCATCACCATCCCTGTTCTGTCACATCACAGAACAGAACTACCAGAGGGAGCAGCACAGTCAGAAGGAGTGGCCCTGGGAGTCCTCAGCATTAACCCCAGACCCTGAGTGGTTCATGGTTTCAGGTTAAACATGGATAAGGAAATTTCCTGATTACCATGTATCGACCTCCTTCAGCTGATTAAAAACTGCTTGCTCCATGTTGAACCCCACTTGGAAGAAGCACTGAGGACTGCAAGGGCGCAGGTTGTAGTCTAGATGGGAGAGTTCAACGTCCATCACTAAGCGTGGTTCGGTAGCACTACTACTGACTGACCTGGCCAAGTATTGAAGGAAATAGCTGCCAGACTCTGGTTATCTAACCGCTAGCCCCAGGCCCAAGGAAGAAACCATTTACCTTGTCCTGAGCAACCTACTCATTGTAAATACATCTGTTCTTAGTTGTAACAACTTGTTGAGTAATTTTCTTTCCTTGTCATCTCTCTTTTTGTCCATTTTGCTTGTTAATTGGTTACTAATACAAATGCCACTGGAAATGGTTTCTCCCAATACTGTATGAAAATTGTTTGTGATTTTAAACATCTGTCAAATTTCTCTTTAATTTTCTCCTTTCTAAGGAGAACAATTGCAGTTTCTCTAGTCTCTCCACATAACTGAAGTCTTTCAGCCCTGGTACCATTCTAGCAAATGTTTTCTGCACTCTAAGACATTAACATCTTTCCTAAAGAATGGTGCCCAGAATTGGCCACAATATTCCAGTTACCAGTGTTGTATTAAAAGTTTTAACATGGCTTTCTTGCTTTAATACTCTGTGCCGCTACTTATAAAGCTTTATTAATTGCTTTGTTGACCTATCTTGCCACCTTCAAAGATTTGTGTGCAAACATCCCTTGGGGTCACTCTTCTTGCCACTCCCTTCAAAATTGCATTACTTGGCTTATATTGTCCCTCAGCACAGATACAATGGGCTGAATGGCCTCTTTCTGCTCCATAACTTTTCTATGATAAAAGCAAAAAACTGCGGATGCTGGAAATCCAAAACAAAAACAAAAATACCTGGAAAAACTCAGCAGGTTTGACAGCATCTGCGGAGAGGAATACAGTTAACCTTTCGAGGCTGAATGACTCTTCATCAGAACTAAGGAAAAATAGGAAAGAGGTGAAATATAAGCTGGTTTAAGGAGGGGTGGGACAGGTACAGCTGGATAGAGGGCCAGTGATAGGTGGAGATTGCCAAAAGATGTCATAGACAAAAGGACAAAGAGGTGTTGACGTGGTGATATTAGCTAAGAAATGTGCTAATGGTGATATTAAGGGTAGAAGGCAGGACAAGCAAGCTACAGATAGCCCTAGTGGGGGTGGGATGGGGGGGAAGGGATCGAAATAGGCTAAAAGGTAGCGATGAAACAATGGATGGAAATACATTTTAAAAATAATGGAAATAGGTGGGAAAAGAAAAATATATATATATTTGGAAAAAGGGGTATCAGAAAGGGGGTGGAGATGGAGAAGAGAGTTCCTGATCTAAAGTTGTTGAACTCAATATTAGGTCCGGAAGGCTGTAAAGTGCCTAGTCAGAAGATGAGGTGCTGTTTCTCCAGTTTGCGTTGAGCTTCACTGGAACATTGCAGCAGGCCAAGGACGGGCATGAGAGCAGGGTGGAGGGCAAGCGTTAGGGAGGTATAGGTCATGCTTGCGGACAGACCAAAGATGTTCTGCAAAGCGGTCACCCAGTTTGCATTTGGTGTCTCCAATGTAGACGAAACCGCATTGGGAGCAGCAAATGCAGTAGACTAAATTGAGGGAAGTGTAAGTGAAATGCAGCTTCACTTGAAAGGAGTGTTTAGGCCCTTGGACGGTGAGCGGGGGGAGGGGGCAGGGAAGTAAAGGGGCAGGTGTTGCACCTTCTGCAGTTGCATGGGAAGGTGCCGTGGGAGGAGGTTGAAGTGTAGGGGGTGATGGAGAAGTGGACCAGGGTGTCTTGGAGGGAATGGTCCCTGTGGAATGCTGCCAGGGTTCATCTATCTGTTTGGCAGCTGGTTGAAAATAGCAATAGCAGCCAGGGTTTACTGTTCAGACTGTTTCTCTTTCCCTTCCTGCTTTTTCTCCAGTCCTCTGTCCTATGTTTCATTTCTGATTATGGCAAAGCCATCAGGGTAGCACAGGGCAGATGCTGAATTGGGTAAAATAAATTCTTCCTCCTAAAGTCTTACCATCCTTCTCACTTGTTCATATTTTGATTTTGAAAGTCCATATGCAGAACATAACCATACTACCCTCGTCAACCTCTTCATCAAAGGATTGAAACAAGTTATTGTCATGGAAATATAATAATTTTAATAATATTGTGATTTATTGTAAAGGTAGGTTAAAAGTGGAGCTTAGAGTGGTTTCTCTGTGAGGATGTGTGTGGGAGGGATTTAATTGTATTGGAGTCAGCTGGTCTGAAGCTTTTGAATTATCAAAAGGGAAGCTAGATTTGAAATGCTAAATATGTAAACATGGCTGAAGTTCTAGAATGTGAGGTGTGAGGAACATTTGCATTTTTAGATTAATTAGGTTAGCTTGAATTTCAAAGCGATGGTAAGATGTTACACCTAGCCAAAAGAAGCTAAGCTAAACAGAGTTTGTTTATTTTTCCCAAAGGTTACTGGTAATATGAGTACTATGAAAGATTTATATTATTAGGGGAAAGTAAAGTTGCAAAGACACATTGGAACAATAGGGATTTACTTTAAAAGGGAGAAACATGTATAAAGGAGATGAGGTTATGTATAAGGGGAAGGCATTCTAAGATCTAACATAAGTGTGAAAAGCTTCCAGCCTGTATGCTTCAAGTTGCTGTCCACAGGAACTGAAGTTAAGAAAACTCACTTTGAATCTCCCTGTCCAGGGTATTGTGTGCTTTTGCCTGGGTCTGTTGAAATCTGCAGTTTTACTGTTGCCTTAATCGAGGTGTAACTGGGAGTCAGATTAATTAGGAGATTTAGGAGTTATTACAGTAATTTGTAGACCTATGTAGGTGGTTAAAATCCTTTATATTAATAAATGTTTAATTTAGTTTTGTAAAAAGCCTCCAAGACTCCAGTCTTATTACTACTGAATTCAAGGCATGCATCTCGAAATAAAATACAAATTGCAAAACAATTCTGCCAGTTGTTTCAAGTTTCTCTGAGATCTGAGCAGCTCAGCATTTCCCATCTGCTGTGCCATAACGTTAACCAAATATGGTTTGCATTTATCACATCAGTGTGCTGGCTGTCATTAATCTGTATTTTTCCAAAAGTCAATTAATTTTGTCCTGGGTTGTTCTCTCAGGCTGGTAAAATTTGATCTTTTAAAATATTTGAATTTAATATTTTTATCTAGAGAGGATATTTTATAGTGAATACCATTTAGTAAAGTATCTATATAAATGGATAAAAGTGAACAGTTTTATCTCCAACAAACAAAAGATAGTGTAGCCAAGTAAATAAGGGAAGATTCATGGATTTTTTGTTATTTTCACTATATCATTGAAAATATCTAAAATCAGTAGGTTGTTTTTAAAAAAAATACTGGTGAAGCTTTATTACGAGTATTCTGTTGTACATGAAGTATTTAAAAAAACATGGCCAAAGCAAAGAAACCCGGTTGGGGATGATTCTAGGGTTCAGTAGCATCGGCATAATGTTACTGGGTTAGTAATCCAAAGAATGTGTTCAAATCCTACTATGGTGTTTGTGATTGTGAATTCAGTAAAATCAATAAATATATAAAAACAAAAAACTGCGGATGCTGGAAATCCAAAACAAAAACAGAATTATCTGGAAAAACTCAGCAGGTCTGGCAGCATCGGCAGAGAAGAAAAGAGTTGACGTTTTGAGTCCTCATGACCCTTCAACAGAACTGGGTGAATCCAAGGAGAGGGGTGAAATATAAGCTGGTTTAAGATGGCGGGAGTGGGTGGTAGTTGGATGGGGGGAGAGAAGTGGAGGGGGTGGTGTGGTTGTAGGGACAAGCAAGCAGTGATAGGAGCAGATAATCAAAAGATGTCACAGACAAAAGAACACAGAGGTGTTGAAGTTGGTGATATTATCTAAACGGATGTGCTAATTAAGAATGGATGGTACGGCACTCAAGGTACAACTCTAGTGGGGTTGGGGGGGCATAAAAGATTTAAGAATAAAGGAAATAGATGGGAAAAGAAATATCTATATAAATATTGGAAAAAACAAAAGGAAGGGGGAAGAAGCGGAAAGGGGGTGGGGATGGAGGAGTTGTTGAATTCAATATTCAGTCCGGAAGGCTTTAAAGTGCCTAGTTGGAAGATGAGGTGCTGTTCCTCCAGTTTGCATTGGGCTTCACTGGAACAATGCAGCAAGCCAAGGACAGACATGTGGGCAAGAGAGCAGGGTGGAGTGTTAAAATGGCAAGTGACAGGGAGGTTTGGGTCATTCTTGCGGACAGCCCGCAGGTGTTCTGCAAAGCGGTCGCCCAGTTTACGTTTGGGGTCTCCAATGTAGAGGAGACCGCATTGGGAGCAACGAATACAGTAGACTAAGTTGGGGGAAATGCAAGTGAAATGCTGCTTCACTTGAAAGGAGTGTTTGGGCCCTTGGACAGTAAGGAGAGAGGAAGTGAAGGGGCAGATGTTGCATCTTTTGCGTGGGCATGGGGAGGTGCCATTGGTGGGGGTTGAGGAGTAGGGGGTGATGTAGGAGTGGATCAGGGTGTCCCGGAGGGAGCGATCCCTACAGAATGCTGATAGGGGGAGGTGAAGGGAAGATGTGTTTGGTGGTGGCATCACGCTGGAGTTGGCGGAAATGGCGGAGGATGATCCTTTGAATGCAGAGGCTGGTGGGGTGATAAGTGAGGATAAGGGGGACCCTATCATGTTTCTGGGAGGGAGGAGAAGGCGTGAGGGTGGATGCGCGGGATCTCATTAAATACCTGTCATTGGTAAGATGTCAGATTGCCATTTTAAAAACTCAACTGATGAGTAAAATTCAATTAGCAAGTGGGAAGGGAACTGATCATCCTTGCCTGATCTGACCAATGTATGACTTTGGTACCACAGTAAAGTACCTGATTCTTAACTGCCGTCTGAAAGGCCACTTGGTTGTATCAACTGCTCGAAACAATAGGACTGGACAGACCACTTGACTGCAACCTAGGTATTGAATTGGAATATGACGAAGGCACACCTATTGTAGTCAACCTTGCTAAGCCTTTCTCACTAACCTCTAGGGATTGGTGCTAAAATTGGGAGAGCTGCCCCACAGGCTAGTCAAACAACTAGTTGATGTAGTCACACTCTGAATTGCATCAGCTGAGGTCCCAGGTTCTTTTTTTTTCACCATTCCTGGGTATGTTCCATGAGCAAGACAAACCAATGAGGTGACAACACAGTGGTATTCAATTGGGTGGGAGTGGTCCTGGGAGTACTCAACAGTGACCCCAGACTATGAAGCCTTATGGCATCAGATTAAACATGGGGGCAAGGAAACCTGCCAAGCCTCCCACCACGACCATCCTGGGGATCACCGTTAACTGGAAACTTAATTGAATGAGCCACATAAATACAGTGACTAATTTGAGCAGGTCAGAGGCTGGGTATCCTGAAGCCAGTTCTCACCCCTTGACTGTCTACAATCTCTCTCACCTACAAGGCACCAGTTAGGGGTGTGATGAAATACTCCACTTGCCTGATTAAGTACTGCTGCAACAACATTTGAGAAGCTTATCACCATTCAGGATAAAGCAGTCCACTTGATCAGCACCCCATACACCAGCTCAAACATCCACTTCCTCCACCATTAGCTGCAATTTTTACATGTTTTGTGTTGCCAAGGCTTCTTCATCTCTCACAGCCATCATTTAAAAGAACAAAGGCAGAAGGTGCATGGGAAAGCTATCACCTCCAAGTTCCCTATCATTATTTGGACATGTATTGCCATGTCCTGGGCAAAATCCTGCAATTCCCTCCCTAAAAGCATTGTTGGAGTGCCTTCATCACATAGGCTGTAGTGGTTAATGAATAAAGCCTGCCACTCTGTTTTGAGGGCAACTAGATAAAAGGAATAAAATATCAGTCTTCCCATGAGTGTTGCACCCATCTCCTGTGATTGTGTTTTTTTTTAAACTGGGGTTGATTTACCATAATTGCTGACCTTGTAGAAATTTGATTTTGCAGATTGTTGTCAAAGCTCCATCTAATGCATAATGGCATGTTTCTTGGTTTGATATTGAGTTGTCCTTGTATGTAGAAGTGCTGGTGCCTCAAGCAGAATAGTTGTCAATATTTTAGTGAAAATGGTGGCATTTGATTGTTTGCATTAATTCTGAAGTTTAATAGCCAATCCATTTGGCATCTGCGAACATGCATTTTACAGTTATTTTCAAGGTATGATGCTTAACATTAGGGTGTCAAGAACACATCTTGTGCACAAAACTAACAGCTTTGTAAAATGGACAAGAAAGTGAGCACAAATGGGACACCTCAGTTGAAGGTGTGTGTATGTGGGGCGGGGGTTGTGGATGTGGGGGGGCTTGTGTGGGTGTGGGGGGGGCGGGGGGGAGGGGGGAGTGTGTGTGTATGGGGGGGCGGGGTGGGGGGGTGGGGTGGGCGTGTGTGTGTGTGGCAGGGGGGTTAGTTTTTGAATGCAAGATATTGCTTGGTATATCAGCTTGCAAAATCTGACCTCCAATAACTTTGAATGTCTGTAAATTTTTATTTATGCTAAGGGCAGGTCAAAAGCCTTCTGGTAATTGGACATGAGATTTTTAGTTGAAGTATCAATGCCTGTGAGCATTGTGCTAATGAACAGTAACATTAGATGTTAAATATTTATTGTACAGCTATAAGCTGACGCAAAAAGCTTCTCTATGACTAGCGTTTTTTCCACCTGGTCCTCAGATGTTCACAACACAATTTCATTGAATCATTTAAAGCAATATGAAAAATACCTTTTTTGTTCCACTTAGTTTGCAAGCTAACTTTTATATATTGTTTAAGTAATTTTGAAAAGACTGCTGTTGGAAGGAAGGTGATTAATTAAATATTTCAAATGTTTTTTTCTCGCCTTTTTTTTCCCCTCCCTTCAACTGGGAAGAAAATATAATTTAGCTTGTGTACAAGTCAAGTTTTCAAAATAGAAACAAAACATGCTGGAAATACTCAGCGGGTCAGGTAGCATCTCTGAGAAAAGAAGCTTAACATTTTGGATTGATGACATTTCATGGGAACTGGAAGCAGTTACAAATGTGGCAGGTTCAAAGCAAATATAGAGGCAGGGACAGGGAAGGATATAATTAAAGACGAGGTCTGGGATATGGTTGAAGACGAGAGATTAAATGACAGAAGAATAATGGTACAAGGCAAAATGGGGAGAATGTAGCCCCAAACAAAAACAGAAAATGCTGGAAAAACTCAGCAGGCTTAGCAGCATCTGTGGGGAGAGAAACAGAGTTAATGTTTCGAGTCGGTATGACCCTTCAGACCTGAAGAGAGGCAGAAATGTGATGAAATTTATACTGTTTAACGGGGTTGGGGCAGGTGGAGCTGGATAGAAGGCCAGCGATAAGTGTGGATAAAGGAGGGATTGACAAAGATGTAATGAACTGCAGGACATAGGGAGTGTTGATGGTAGTGGTAAGTGCTGAAAAAGGTGCTAATAGTGGCATAAAGGTAAGAAAGCAGAATGTGATTATAGCAGAACAAGGGTAGCATTGTGTGAAAGAACAACGTGGAACAAGTAACAGATGCCCCTGTGGGGATGAGGAAGGAGTGGTAGTGGGGAAAAAATAGAAAATGGGATTTAAAAAAGGGGATAAAACCCTGGATAAATGAATAAAAATAAAATAAGTAGATAAAAATGAATGTAAAGAAAAGGGGATTAAAAAGGGGGTGAGGATGGAGGAGAGAGTTCATGGTCTGAAGTTGTTGAACTCAATGTTAAGGTTGTAAGGCGCCTAGTTGGAGGATGAGGTGCTGTTCCTCCAGTTTGCATTGAACTTCACTGGAACATTGCAGCGGGCCAAGGATAGACATGTAGGCATGAAAGCCGGATGATGTTTTGAAATGGCAAGCAACATGAAGGTCTGGATCATGCTTGCAGACTGACCTGAGGTGTTCCGCATAACAGTCACCCAGTCTGCATTTGGTCTCCCCAATGTAGAGGAAAATACATTGGGAGCAGCAGATGCAGTAGACCAAATTAAAGGAAGTGTAAGTGAAGTGCTGCTTCACCTGAATGGAGTGTTTGGGTCCTTGTACGGTAAGGAGGTAAAGGGGCAGGTGTTGCACCTTCTGCGATTGCGTGGGAAGAGAATGAGATGTTAGGGGGGGTGATAGAGGAGTGGACCAGGGTGTCCTGCAAGGAACGGTTCCTATGGAATACGGGCAGGGGGGTGGAGTTGAGGGGAAGATCTTTGGTGGTGGCATCATGTTGGAGATGGTGGAAGATGATCCTTCAAATGCGGAGGCTGGCAGGGTGAAAAGTGAGGGCAAGGGGGACCCTATCATGGTTCTGGGAGGGAGGGAGGGGATGGTGTGAGGGCAGAGGTGTGGGAGATGGGCTGGACACGGCTGAGGGCCCTGTCAATCACAATGGCTAGGTGGGGGCTGGTGGGGTGGAAACTTTGGTTAAGGAAGATATGCCAGAAGCGCTTTTGGGAAAGAGGCATCATTGGAACAGAGGCGAAGGAACTGAGAGAATGGAGTGGAGTCCTTACAGGAAGCAGTGTGTGAGGACCTGTAGTCGAGGTAGCTGTGGGAGTTGATGGGCTTATAATGAATGTTGGTGGACAGCCTATCACCACTAATGGAGACAGAGAGGTCAAGGAAGGGGAGGGAAGTGTCGGAGATGGACCTTGTGAAGGTGATAGAGGAGTGGAAATTGGAAGAAAAATTGATAAATTTTTCTAAGTCCAGACGCGAGCATGAAGCAGCACCGAAACAGTCATCAATGTATGGCGAAAGAGTTGTGGGAGGGGGCCTGAGTAGGACTGGAACAAGGAATGTTCCACATACCCCATAAAGAGACAGGCATAACTGGGGGCCATGTGGGTACCCCTAACCACACCTTTTATTTGGAGGAAGTGAGACAAGTTTAAGCAGAAATTATTCAGTGGGAGAACAAAGTTCAGCCAGGCATAGGGTACTGGTGGATGGTGATTGTTCGGGCCTCTATTCAAGTAAGAAGCTGAGAGCCCTCAGACCATCCTGGTGGGGGATGGAGGCATAGAGGGGATAGATGTCCATGGTGAAGAGGAGGTGGTTAGGGCCAGGGAACTGGAAATTGTTATGATGTAGGGCATCAGAGGAATCACAGATATAGGTGGGAAGAGACTGGACAAGGGGAGAGAATGGAGTCAAGATAGGAAGAAATGAGTTCCATGGGGCAGGAACAGGCTGACACAACTGGGCTACTGGGACAACAGCCCTGTTTGGATTTTGGGGAGGAGGTAGAAATGGGTGGTCCGGAGTTGGGAGACTGAGGTTGTGTTAATACCTTACACCTTCTATTCTGTCAAACAACCTAAGCCTTCTATTGATCTCTAACAATCAAGTTACCCAGGTTTAATATCTGTCAGACTTACTAATATGTCACATAACACCCTTCATTTACCCTATATTTAAAGGTACAATCCCAAAACAATGACCTTAATCCTCACAATTCTAACATTTTCTAAGAAAGTGACTACCCCAGTAGAACTAGCAACTTTTTTTTTAGTCATTCAATTAAAGTTAAGTTACTCTGTGACGATGGGCCAGACATGCTGATTAAAATGCTTAAATTTTTTTTTGATAAGCTCATTTTCAGCTATAATACTCAAACTGCCCCAAGTTGCTGTTCTTAAATATATCAGGTAATTCATTATCACAGCAGCAAATGTTTTTAAAAGAATTACATTCCAAAATGCCGCATAATTGTGCTAGCTCATGACACATTTTAATATGTGACGCTATGCAAATTTTTTTTGATTGAAACTTGAGGTAGAAATGTACCTATCTAAACAAACGCACTTTTGGGTGCAATTACCCCATTACTATTTTGTTAACTTAAAAAAAAAAGTCAGCTTTGACACCATTGTTATATGCAGTGGTTTTAAGTGTGCTTTTGATACTTTATGATTGAAAACAGTTACCACATTTGGCCTTCTCTCAAAGAACTCTCCAGTATAATTTTTTTTACCATTTTTCTTATACCTTTCTCTTTTTCAAATATTTCTTCTTAAATTCCTTCTTAAAAGTTATTAAACATTCTGTTTCTGCCATTCTTTCTAATTTTTTTCTATTCTTTCACAGGATGTGGGTGTTGCTAGTTAGACCGGCATTGTTGCCCATCCCGAATTGTTGCCCAACCTTAGATTCACTTTTAACCAGTTTAGCTGAAATCCCCCTCTTTGCCTCTTCACCTTTAGGAATGTGACCTAAATTTATCTGGTTTCATCTAATTTCTCCTAATCTCTCCCATTATTATTTTTGTTCTCCATCTTGTGTTAGGAGGTAGAGTTATATTTGTGGGTGTTAAGAAAAGGGGAAATTGAATTTTTAGTATCACTTTAAAAGATGTTTACATTTTAATGAAGGTTTTACGACTCTAGAAAGAAGGTAAAACAAGCACAAGGTGGAAAAAGAACTGTGCTGTTGGCTAGCAACAAGGGCCCAGAGAGGGACCATAAAGACAGAGAAAGCCAGAAAAGCAATTTTAGTTCAATTGAAGCCAGGATTTCAGAGAGGCTGGACAAGGGAGGGAACTGCAAGGAGCAGGTTCCAAAAACCAAAGAAGAAGGTCCCCAAAACCAGGGAATGGAACAGAAAAGGTCAAAAGAGGGCAGTTGAGTCAAAAGAAATGTCAGGAACCTGGAAAAGGCCCTGTCAAGTGAAGTTTAGAATGCGGAATAGAGAAAGGCTCCATGCTTAAAGAGAGAAAGCTGCAGGATGCAGATTTAAAACAATATAGGCTTGTGAGAAGTCAGAAGATCCAAGGGTTTAGCCGAATATCTGGAACTCTTTACTATGGGCATGTGAAGCAATGGTGTTCTGTTGGCACAGCTGAGTCAGAGAGAGAGCGAGCAAGCACGTGGAAGAAAGCTTGAATGTACCAAGGGAGAGGAACATCAGAGGGGGAGTTCAAAACCCTGGAGGTGGACCCTTGCGGAAGGAGCCTGAGAGAAAGTGTCATTTGGGAGAATATTCCAAAGTGAGTTCTTTGAGAGTGGAGATTGGAAACCCTTGTGTGAAAGGTGGAGTTTAGTGAAACCAGTTAGCTCATGGTGTGAGAAGCGTCTGGGAGGAGTTGATCAGAAATTCAGGGTGTGGTATGCCTGACCACAGGTCGCCTATTGGTTTACATGGACTGTACTTACTGTGAACACTAGAACATAAAATAGCTTTTGAACTTGGGCTATCCTTGCAAATCTGTATATATCTGTAAAGGTATAGATGTAAGTTAAGGAGTATTGTAATATAGCCCATCTTTTCTTGTTTAATATATTTTATTCTTTTGTTAAATTTTCGTTAGCTGACTTCTGAGACTGTTCAGTCACCACTCTCCACTTGTCTAAACAAAAATTAAAATTTAGGATCTATCAAGCCGGGTTATGCCCTGGGATCTGGCTTGTCCATTAGTAACATCAGCTAGGATCATAACACTTGGGACTGATTTGAAATAGCTTTCCTTATTTATCTTATTAAAACACTTCATAATTTTCAATATCTCTACCAAACCTTCTCTCTTGTTACAGTATTTTGTAATTGCAGTAGCTTTGTTTATACATTCCGCACTTCATCCAATCGAGTAAAGTACTCCATTTGTCTTTTTGATTTTTTTTTACACCTGGTAGTTCGCTATTAATTGCTCACAATTGACCCCTAAATCCTTTTGTTTATCCCTAAGTGTTTTCCTATTTAGACTGTACCTGAATCTGCCATCCTTTCATCAAAGATATACTACCTCATTTGTCATTTTTCTCTCTGCTCCCTACTCAATTTAATATATCCATTTGCAATTTTATGCAAGTCTTTTATATAAAATTAAAACCTGGGATTTTAACGACTGATCAATGGGAGACATGACTTGCCTTCAACTCCCAACTTGCTTTCTTTCTGAACTACAAGATGGACTTTAAATCAAATGCCTCCGCATTAGATTTCAATCTCTTGATTGAATCTTCAAAACGGCTGCTGAAAATCCATGTTTGCAGTTTACCTTGATCACATCCTACATTTCACAAAACCACGCTCACTCTTAATTGGCTAATACTTTTCCAGGTGCTCACTATCATGTCTCTTGATTATGAGTTCTTAAATGCCCTCTGAAGTTACCTAGCAAAGATGCTTGGTTGTTTCAAAGTATCAGCAGCTCAAGAAGACCCAATGTCATCCCTGGGCTGCCAGGAATAGCTAGTAAACAATGGCCTTGCCAACGATGCCTATGTAATTGATCCTTTGCGTATAAAAAAGAATTTGGGGACACAGTGCATGGTAATAGTGAAACCCCCTTATCATATGAACTGGAAATTGTGACCCATTGTTTATCGTCATTAAGTCATATACAGAATAGCATGTTACAACTCTCATCTTAATACAATTTAAATTTAGTCACTTGTACAAAAATACTCAATACTCATCTGAATAGCTATATAACTAACATTTTCACTTTGTCAGCCCAATCACTAAATCAGACCAGGACTCCTTGGGGTTTTATTGTCTACTTAAGGTAGACTGGGTTAAACTTAACTGTGCCAAGTTAGCAAACCTTGACAGTTGATCCTTCATCATATATCTCTTTGTTCACCTGACCACCTGGTCAGTTGAAAATTTGTAAGCAAAATGGTTCAAAATTCTGAAACTTGACCCGTGTCTCTTTGAATATGAGTCTATATATTTGCTACCCTTCCATACTACTTTCCAAGGCTCATGTATTTGCATTACTTTATACCTCAATTCCAAATTGAAAATATTATACCAGTTGATTTGAGATCGATTTATGCCTGAGCTGCAGTTGTCATATGAAATTGAGGTGTACTATAAACCATCAGATGTAGGAGCAGAAGTAGGCCATTCGGCCCATCGAGTCCGCTCTGCTGATCTCATAACCCTCAACTCCACTTTCCTGCCTTTTCCCCATAACCCTTGATTCTCTTACTGATTAAAAATCTGTCTATCTCAGCCTTGAATATACTTAATGACCCAGCCTCTACAGCCCTCCGCAGTAGAGAATTTCACAGATTCACTACCCTCTGAGAGAAGAAATTCCTCCTCTATCTTTGTCTTAATTGGGAGACTCCTTACTCTGAGATTATGCCCTCTGGTCCTAGATGCTCCCACAAGGTGAAACAACTCTCAGCATCTACCCTGTCAAGCCCCCCCTAAGAATCTTTTAAGTTTCAATAAGGTTGCCTCCCATTCTTCTAAACTCCAATGACTACAGGCTCAACTTCAACTCATAAGAAAATCCCTCCATATCTGGGATCAACCTAGTGAACCTTATTATTTCTTATTTATTAAGCTCTTATTTCTTGAATCTTTTGGTAGTTTAGAAATTTGTTTTGGTACATCCAGTCAAATGCACACCATGAATGTCAGCCCGTTGATGCTCACTCAGCTGTGTACAAATTGTACCAAAAACAGTGGCAGTGAAACTTGAGCAGGCTACTTTGAATAAACATATAGACTTCATTTTTCTTGTTTGTTTGTTTGTTTGTTGAGCTCCAACTTTGAGTAATTGTCTAATATTCTGTTGTATATTTGAACCAAAGTTACCACCTACAAATCTGAAAATTATTTGAAATCCCCGACTCCTGAGGCTATAATGGATTCGTGGTGTTGGCATAATTCTAAATTTCTTGGAATGGTTTGTAATAAAATTGCTTTGTATTTAATCTAGTATAAAGTAATTCAAATTTATCTGGAATTGTGCATTCATTTTATTATATGCTTAGAACTCATGGCTTACCCATATATGAAACTAAGAGGACAGCAAAGACTTTTTGTACTTCCCTCAACTTTAAGTTGTTTATTATATTTAGCAATTAATTCACTAAACATTGGTTATTCAAGGAAAGGGCTAGTGTTACACTAGGAATGTTCAATGTGGAGCAACTGATAAGAATGGTACTTAGAATCTTCATTAAATGAAACAGGGTGGGTCCAGCTTATCGCGCACATCAGAGCTCTCAAAATGCATTAAAGAAACAGGATATGCCCAGCCTATGCTACTATTTTTTTTCTTCTAGATGTCACATGCATGTGAAAATTTTCAGAATAAAACTGAGCAATGATTGTCTTCAGTAATAGTTATGCTTGTTCAAAACTAATCCTAAATACAGCACTCATCAGTTCAAAGTAAAAATATAGAAGTCCTTTTTTCATATATCTACCTTCAGTTTTAAAAAAAAATCAACATACACTATTCATTTAAAAAATATATCGGCCATAATTTTTACCTTTTCAAGATGCAGGCTGCTTGGGCCTGCCACTTCTCTAAGATATGCTGAATAGTTTAAAACTATTGCAGAACGAGATTTTAATAGCATGAAATAAGTCGCTTAAAAAAAAGTGAAAAATGCCGTAAGTGTACTGATTGAGTGGTTGTGTTGTAAATGGATTCCCTCCTCTGCCTTTATTTACTTTGCATTACCTGCTGAAGCAAATGGGTTCAACCAGAGCTCCACAGAGAAACCAAAGCTTTTTGTATTAAAACAGAAGACTCGGTGGAGGATGCCTCCTGTTCATACTTGCAGTATAGTTCAGTGGGCTTTGGCAGTCCTCCAGCCAAGTGGTTATTCTTAAAGTGAAAACCTAGATTCTGAGCATTGACTGGGCATTTGACTACAATAAGCATCTTAACTGAGTCTGAACTTGTCTTCGCCCAGTGTTCATAGGAATATTTTTCAGCAGGGTGTCATTAGATAGTAATTAGGGGTAGAAACCAGCTGATTTCCCTTTTTCTCCCCTCCTGCTGCTGGAACAGCTTCAGGAACCAAAACCCAGTTATACTTCATAACCAGCTGACATGCTGCATGCTTCTATCTATCCCTTCTACCTCCACCCTATCCCTTGACCTATAAAAGAATTCAAACAATTTGCTGGGAGCCTGCTGGTCAGTTTAAGCATATCCTATAATCTCGGGCAACTATATTATTTAGACACTCACTAGGCATCTTCATTAGACAGGCAATAAAAAGTAAATACTGAAACAAATTACAAATCCTACTATTAGTTTTATAGAGCATTTGGTGGGGGAGGGGTGTTGGTATTTGACAGTAATCTCTGTGCACTTCAGAAGAAATAAAAGGGGACAGCTTTGCAAATATAGATTTTTTTAAAAAATAAATTCTTGTGGAGTTAACTTCTCATCTGTTAAACAACTTGTATTTATTTAGTGCCTTTATTATAACAAAATGTCCCAAAGTTCTTCACAGGAACATTATACAACAAAATATGACACTAAACCAGATGATGAAATATTGGCTTGATCAAAGAAGTAGACATTAAGGAGCATCCTAAACGATCCGAATGAGATAGAGAGGTGGAGAGGTCGAGGGAGGGAATTCTAGAGTTTTGGGGCCTAAGCAGCTGAAAATAATGCCACCTGTGGTAGAGCGATTAAAATTGGCAGTGTTCAAAAGGCCAAAATTAGAGGAGTGCAAATATCACTGAGGATTGTGAGGCTGCAGGAGGTTACAGAGATTGGTAAGGATGAAGCCAGGAAGGGATTCGAAAACAAGAATGTGGATTTTAAAATTCAGGCATTGCTTAATTGGGAGTCCATGTAGTTCAGTGAGCACAAGGGAGAAAGGTGAATGGGTTTTGGTGCAAGCAATACTTTTTGATGAGCAGAAATTTCCTTCAACTAAATACTAGTTTGACTGAAGCCATTGTCATCTTTGACATCAAGCACTCTGTGTATTTACATTAAACAAATTGTAGCAGTTGGAGAACATGGCTCACCATCACCTTCTCAGGGTCATTTAGGGATGGACAATGAATGCAGCCCTGCCAGCAATGTCCATAGCCCCTAAATATTTTTTTAAAGTTTACAGAAGGTAGAATGTGGGAGACCGCTTAGGAATGCATTGGAGTAGTCAAGCCTAGAGGTAACAAAGGCATGGATCGAAGTTTCAGCAGCAGATGAGAAGAGGCAGCAATGTTACGCAGTAGAAATAGGCGGCCTTAGTGATATCACAGATTTGTGGTTGGAAACTTATTTTAGGATCAAATATGACTCCAAAGTTGTGAACAAACTGGTACAACATCAGACTGTTGCCAGGGAGAGAGACTGACTCGGTCGCTGGAAAACGGTTTGTGGTATGGACTGAAAACAATGGCTTCGGGCTTTCTTGTGTTTAGTTGGAGGAAATTTCTGCTCATCTGGCACTGGATGTTGGACAAGCAACCTGACAGTTTTTAGAGACATTGGCGAAGCTGAGAAGTGGAGGTGAAGTAGAACTACGTGTCATCAAATCTGACACTGTTTTCAGATGAAGTTGCCAATGGGCAGCCTGTAACGGTGCAGGATTAGGAAGAGAAGCCATTGCGTGTGATCCTTTGACTACAGTTAGATCGGAATGGAACCAGGCAAATGCTGTCCCATCCAATTAGATGCTGGAGAAGGTTGATAGGATGATTTGGTCACTGTCAAAGGCTGCACACAGATCGAAAAAGAGGAGTAGTTGTTTATCTTTGCCACAGTGGGGATACCATTTGTAATCTTGAGAGCCTTTTTGGTCCTCTGGCTGGGTCAGAAAACTGATTGGAAGGATAATATTTGGGAAAGATAAGTACAGATTTGGGAGTTGAATATGTGTTTGAGGCTTTGGATGTGCATAAAATTGATTCTCTCCAACAAAAATAGTCAATGTTGAGGAATGGTAACCACCTATAAGACTCTGCAGCCTCTCACTTGCTGCCCACCCCATAACGCCATCACAGCACCAAACTGTTTTTTGAATGTCTGTGCTACCTTGTTCAGAAGCTTGTTCCATGTAGTGAGGTACTCCATGACAAGCCTAAGTTCCTTTTCATTACTTTCTGACAGTGTTATCTTATTTTAGTGTATTGATGCTATACTGTTGATTGTCTGTGGGCCTCTAAAAGCCCCACACTTGCCATTCACTTTAAGACTCAACCGAAGTTTTTCAGTCTTTTCTGTCAAATCCACACTCTCCTGCTGCTCTACTGATTTTGCTTTTGGACTGCAGCAGTTCATCATTCTGCCATCATTCCTCCTCTAGACACATTTCTGTTTCTTAACGTTTTCCATTACTCCTCTTGGCATTCCACCACAAACTCCTTTGTCATTTAATCTTTCCTGTCCTCCACCCTATCACTTCCCTTTTGTCCTTTTTCTAACTTTTGCCAGTTTGGATGAAGGGTCATTGACCAGAAATGTTAATTCTGCTTTTCTCTCTACAGATACCTGCTGAGTATTTTCAGTGGTTTCTGGTTTTATCATTATCTGTCATCATTGACCATGATGGGCAAATCATCATCATCTCCTTTTTATTCCTTAATGCAGTACTTCACTCTCATGATTATTAGTTTTCTTCTTCTATTCTAGCATTTAAATAAATTGTTTAATTCATTTTGTAGCTCCCTTAGCCGGCTACGTTCTATTTCAGTTGCTTCTTTGTTGATTAATTTGGCCAATTTGTGCCAAGTTTGTAAATTTGACTGTTTTTCATATACAGACATGCACATAACCATGTTTGTTTATAAATGAATTTGAAAACTATGTTGTCGTCACTGCATATAAACATCACTTAACATTTTCCCAGTGGTAACAACGGTCATGTGCCATATACTGTAGGAAGTTTCTGAAGTGTAGCAAATTAAGTTGAATTGCAATTCTTCGTCCCCATCCCCTAACTGCAGTGGCATGCTCTAACTGCTGAACCACTAATATGCTCTACCAATAAGCTACAGCATATTATGTGTTTTAAAAAGCACTTTTACTGTTTGAAAACTGTAAATGACAATTAATCCATTTTATGAGGTGCCATCAGTGAAAGTTGATTTGATGCCAAGAAAGTGATTACACTAACAAGTTAACACTGGGATTTTAGCATATCTTCATCAAAATAATTAGTATTATCATAAGCTAGAGAAAATAAGTTTTCTGGAGAAATAGAGTTTTCGTTGTGTAGATCTGGAACAGGTTAGAGGTGAGGAGGAGTGAGGCCATGAAGAGCTTCAAACACAAGAATGAGAATTTTATGTTGAAGCCATTGGAGACCAAGAGGCAAAGTCGCTCAGCACGAGCAAGGGTGAGGCAGAGTAAGTGATCTTTGTAATGGAGAGGATTTAATTCACATAGGACACCAAGGCTGTGCACTGTCTGGTTTAACCTGAGATGGTGGCTGGGAGGAGCATGGAGTCAGTGCAAAGAGTGGTTTGTGTGTGTGGGAGGACCCTATATGATGATTTCAGTTTACCCAGTATTTAACTGGAGGAAATTGTAGCTTTTTCAGTCTCGCCTTTTGTTTTTCATTTTATTTCCCTTTCAGAATCATAGAATGATACAACACAGAAGGAGGCCCATTGCCCCGTGCCAGGTTTTTGATAGTGCTTTCTCAGAGAACCTTTGAGGTTTTGCCTTGTACCCCCTTCCCCCTCCTGCAGGAGTACGAGGAGCTGCAACTTTACTTTCCCACATTTCTGTATTTTGGGATCATTGCAGAATTATGAAATGAGTCATTCTATAAACACTTTAGTAAGCAGGATGATCAATATTTAGAGGACACAGCAATGCAAGCTTCTTTGCAAATTTGAGGAGTTTCTGGGTAGTTTGTGTAGTTAACTATACAGAATGGTGTTGGTAGATACCTGGACTAAATCAGGGACATGGCTTTCTCTTTATCATATTCTTTCTCTAACTTTCTTTCTTTTCCTCCTCTCCTTGAACTGTTTTTGAAACGGAATGAATCCTTGGCCATCACTTGGGGCTTTCCCAAAATCTTGTCTAAATGTCTTGTATTCCACGTTGGACAGTGAGTGATGGCATGCACCTCGAACATAAGAATCATTATTTCCAAGGTTTATTCCAACAGACATCACTGGTTCATGATCAATAGAGGGACTCTTTTCTCCACACTCCCTAACCAGGGTGGGGAGGGAAGTAGAGAGAGTACTGAGACTAATTGCAGTGCTCTTAAATGTTCCAGCTGAAGTCAGCTAAGTTGGCACTGATGCGTGATTGAACCCAGAACCGCATTGGTCTATATCTGTATAGTTCAGCTACTCACTGTCTGTCAGATCAGCTAACAAGGGATGATGCATTTAAGTATTTCTTTGGTGATATTTTCTATAGTAGATTTCATGACACATAAAACAGCAACTTGTATAATATCTTACTAAACTTCCTAATACTCTATAGCTTGGGGAGAGGGAGTGGTGAAAAGAAAGACTACTGAATAGCAGTTGCGAGATTTACAAAATGGTGGATCTTCAGGCTTTTAAAAGATGAGAAAGATGTAGTAAAACTATTCTAGAATGTAGGACTGTAATGACTAATACTGTCATCTTTATTTGGGATGGGGTGGAATATAGTAAGTAACAAAAGTGGAGGCAGTAAATTGGGAGAATTGCGAATGAAGATCAACACAGAACTTAATGGTTCTCCCAGTATGGTATGATGGGAGAGTGTGATTTAGTACAGAGTAAGGAGTTGGAAGAGCAATCTACTGTGGATGCTGAAAATCTGAAATGAAACAGAAAATGCTGGAAATACTTTGTAGGTCAGGCAATATCTGTGGAAAGAGGAGAGTTACTATTTTAGGTTGAATACACCTTTTTCAGTTCTGATGAAGGTGCTGTTGGACCTGCTGACAATTTCCAGCATTTTCTGTTTTTATTCATGTTAGTGTTGGTGTTTGGGATAGGGTGGAGATTCATAACTGGTGATAACATTGGCAAAATTGAGCCTGAGATAAGAATTTCAGTGGCAGTGAAAATGGAGTAAAAAGAAGCCAGGTTATATCTGAGGTGTAAATAGGAGATATTGGGTATAGGTAGGATATAAGAGTAGGAGCTTAGTTTAGGATCAAACATGTTGCATACTGGCCCTGATGTTGCTATCAGAATGATGAGTTTAATGCGCATTCCATTATTGATGTGTAAATAGTCCACCATGTGGTGTTAAGGAAGAGACACGCCATGAATTGCAAATCAGTACAAGTTGCTGTACACCTTTTGCCATTACACCATTAACTTTGCAAAAATGGCAGCTTGCGAACAACTTCCATATCAGTTCCAAGAAATTTGTCTCTTGCACATTAATTGTCAATTAAACTCACTAATTTATACTCCGATAAGCATAAGAGGTTTGCATGAAGGAAAACATTGCTTTTGATTGTGAAGTATTTTTAGTTGTCAAGTAATATAGACATCCTGAGCTGTGTATCTTTGAGATCTGGAACTCTATCACAAAGCTGCACTTGTGGCATAATGTTGATTTAATCTGAAAATGGAATAATCTAAACCAAAGGGGGAATGCATCACTTACTTTGGGAGGTCACATATTTTTGAGAATCTAATGCATCAGTCACACATTTTGTAATTGAATTTATTTTAGGAATGTTTTTCCATGTCTCTAAATTGATTTAGGGGCTGGTCTGAATTCATAGCTTCTATTGCAATCAATGCAGACTCTTCATCAAAGTTGCATAAACAGCCAAGTGGGATGGATGGCCCATCCTTACTGTATTTTACTTGTGGAAGGTTATTATAACTACTTACACAAGCTGCCTGCATTGGGAAGCTATTGCTTTACATGTTGTACTTTCCGTGCCCTGTGTTTTCTGTTTGAAACTCAATGGAGCAGCAAGTTTATACATTATTTTTGCTCACTTTGCTATACAAATTTAGGAAAGTATTTGTGGGTACTGAACCAAGGTGTGTGGCACTGAGACGTAGAGGCCAGTTAGGTTTCATGTTTAATCCCTGGCTTGTACTGACTTAGGTGAACTCAGTGGGATGGTGGTGGACAATACAGTTGCCTCAGCATTGTTGGGTTAGGGAGGCAAGAAACAAGCCAGTGTTGTTGTTCCTGTTTTCTGTTTAGAGACACATGCTAGAAAGCCAAATTAGATAAGAAGAGAATTGTGTTTAACTGTAATGCTTTCCACTTTCTGCCTACTGTTACTCACTGTTAGGTACAATGCCAGCAGGTTTCTAGTGCCCTTAGAATGGTATTCCAGCCTGGGTTACTGCTTGATGATCAGGACAAATGAAGGGTGTGAAATCTATGTGGGAAATACATACAAGTCAGCACTGCCATAGAATTGCTTCAAATGACATGTCTCGAGGGCTGTTTGAACTGGTAAAATTGTTGTTTTGACTTTGTACTTTATCCCTAGTTGTGATTCATTCTTAGTTACTCCTCTGATATGAGTTTGTAAAACTTCACTTAGATGACATCAGCAAACTTGTGTTTATGCAGTTAATTTAGCTCCCTGCTACCCCATTGGGTAATTAAGCATATATTTTGATCTGGGGCGTTTGAGCAGGTTGAAGGGTATTTTGTTCAGTTTGCAAGGCTTTCATGATGACATGGTCAATTATATTGAAGATTTAGAACATTTGACAGTATCTTTTATTGAAGCAGGTTATTTGGGCATGTGTGATTATAATGGTGGTAGTTTGAAAGTGCTCACAGAAAATTTCCAAAATTTTACCTGGTGTGGAGAATGCTGAATTAATACACTAAACACCAGACTGAATAACTTGCACCAGACTGAATAACTTGCAAGTCCAAATGTTGGTTATTTATGGAATTTCACTGCCAAACATTATCCTCTGAACTGTCCATCTTCTGTTTCTGCCATGAATTTTTATTGAATTGATACCAGTTTATCCAGCATTATGACAAATTGACCACACACCACAATTACACACTTGGGTGGGCTCCTGGTAAAATTAGACGATATTTGCTGTTTCTTACAATTGTGAGCATTATGTGAATGCAATTCATGTTCGTGGGTGTTTCTTCAGGGGAATGAGAGATGCTTGGGTTTCATATCTAGGGTCACCCTTGTTACTTTCTGGCAGCTGGTTACAAAGCAGTAGGCTAACAGGCTGAACTATATTTGCCTTCTTTAAAAGGGGAAAAAAATGCATCCTGAATTTTGCTTGATTAACAAAATGAAGTTTGGAAATTAAAATTATCCTGAACCACACCTAAGGTGTAAATGCACTGTGATCTTGTTTGAAGCCAACACCCTATATTTGGAACTTGTCTCAATGTCTGGAAAGGTGATTTCAATGCTTTCTTCTGTATAATGATTGCCCTGTGGTTTCCTGCTGCACCAGTGAAAACCTGTTCTGTGTTGAGATTACATGTATGACCCAACCCTAGGATACAGTTACACAAAATACAGCATTGGTTTCTTTGTGTTGTACTTGCTGACAGTTTAAATGATATAGCACACAAAAAATTATGCTCTAAACCAAGCACAAGTACTCATTGTGTTAGTGTGTCACGTCACTGATGTACCAAATATCACCAATGATGTTGAATACAATAATAAGAAATAAATCATAATTTGAGGTTACCTTATTTTAAAATGGTGACGAGGGGACAGATTGGGTGGTATAAAGTGAATGCTATATGAATTTACAATTCTTTAATTTCAATATTACTTTCAAAGCCAATCTCGATAATTTGTACATAGGATTTTGAATTTTACTGGTTAACATTTCATTGATTTAGGCTGCACCTTGTAAAACACATGCATCTATTTTGTTTCATTGATCTTTTACCTACATGTGATAAATTTGTGAACATTTTAAAATGGTTACTTTTTTAAAAAAAAAGTACAATATTTGGAAAATACTATATGAATATGGATGAATATTCATGCAAGCTAATGAATCTTTATTAATAGGTTAATTGCACTGCATAGCTTGTCTGCAAATACATGTACATGTAATAAAAATTAAAGATGAGCAGTATAATTACATGGAATTTGTCATTTCAATGTTTTTCCACTGGCTGCAACCTTAAAACTAAAAATATATTCTCATTGGCACAAGTTTTCCATGGGTGTGTTTTTGCTTGTCAGTCACTAGTTTGCGACTCACTTTAAAACAAAACTTGTATTTACATAGCACCTTTCTTAATGTCCCAAAGTACTTTACAGCCAGTTAAATATTTTTGATATGTCATCACTGTAATGCAGGAAATGCACAACCAATTTACATACAGCAGGTTATTGCAACAGCAATGAGATCATGACCAGATAATTTATTTTAATGATGTTGATTGTGTTATGATCCCAGCTGAGGCCACCTGTGGACAGGCCTGATCCCAGAGTGGAACCCAGCTTGATAGATCCTAACTTTTAATTGTTAGTTTAGATACACGGAGAGTAGCTACTGAACAGAGTCACAGGAGTCAGCCGATGAACTTTCAACAAAAGAATAGAACATTTATTCAACAAGAAAAGATGAACTTTATTACAATATTCCATCACCCACAACTATACCTTTACAGATATATACAGATTTGTAAGAATAACATAAATTACAAAACTATCTTATATTCTAATGTTCACAGAAAGTACATAGTCCATGTAAACCTATGGCACCTGTGGTCACACTGAAATCAGGTGACAGATGCCACCTCAACCAGATGCTATGGATCTCTTGTCATCACCCCCCAGATTCTTGTCATATTGGGAGTCAACCAGTCTCACTGTATTTCACACGAGGGTTTCCAATCTTCACCCTCGAAGAACTCTCTTAGGAATCTTCTCCCACACCGACACTTTCTCATAGATGCTTTCCGCAAGGGTTCACATCCACGTTTTTGAACTCTCCTTCCAATGTTCCTCTCCCTTGGGTCACCACATGTATTCCAGCTGTCTTCCACGCACTCTCTCTCTCCAACTTAGCCGTCAACAGTATCACTGCTTCACATCCTATACCAAAGAGTTACAGACCTTCAGTCTGTTTGGACACTCTTGCAAGCTGTTCTCACTTTAAATCTGCTTTCTGAAGCTTTTGTCTCTTGAAATCTGAAACTTGGAGTCTCTCTACTCATCATTCTTAACTCCACTTAACGGGACCTTTTCCAGGTTTCTGTCCTTCCTTTGACTAGAAAGTCTGCTTGGGACTTTCTGCTGTTCCACTCCCCTGGATTTTTGGGGTCTTTTCTTCAGCTTGGGACTGGCTATCTGTCCTCTTTTTCAGTCTCTCCTAGCAGCTACTTTCAAAACCAACTGAACTCAAACAGCTTCTAAAATCAAACTGCTGTTTTTCTTTTGTGTGTGTCTGTGGGAGGGACCTGCCTTTCTGGACCCCCATTGATTGATTGGCAACAGCACTTATTTCTATTCTTGTTTGCTTAACTTGGCTTACAGTCGTAAAACTCTCATTAGAAATGCAAGCACCTTTTAAATTGAAACTAAAGCTCAGTTTGACCTTTCTTAATACACATATAGCGAAATACAAATCAAACTTTAACATTAAAGCTAAAACTCATTCCTAACACTCAAAAAATACAAATATAACTTACTTAGACTATCTTTATTTCTTAACAGTTGAAGAATAAATATTAGCCATTTCACTGGGAGAACACCCCCTACTCCTCTTCAAAATAGGGTCCTGGGATGTTTTGTGGCTGCCTGAGAAGCAGGTGAGGATTTGGCTCAACATCCTATTTGCGTGACTCCACCTCTGACAGCATAGCATTCTCTCAGTATTTAAACTCAAAAGCAAAATACTATGGATGCTAGAAATCTGAAATAAAAATAAATGCTGGAAATACTCAGTTGGTCAGATCTGTGGAGAAAAACGAAGTGAACGTTTCAGGTTGACTGCCTTAGTTTGGAATTACACTCGGTAAGAGTCTCAGCCTGGATTTTGTCCTCATAGCTGTGGAGTGGGACTGGAACCCCACAAGTTTTGACTCCGAGGTAAGACTTCCACCAAGTCACAGCTGACACTACATTCCAGCTGCAGAAATCAGGTCTCGTTCTTAGCTGCCTAAGAAAACATACAAAAGATTGCAAATAGTCGTAGTAGGAAAAAACAAATAAAAAGGTTTTCAACAGACACACACCAACACTATTTTGGTAGCATTTTGAGAACCAAGCTCCTCTCCTGTTCATTGTTAACTATGGCTTAGTTGGTAGCACACTTGCCTCTGAGTCACAAGGTATGGGTTCAAGATCCATTCCAAAACTTGAGCACAGAATTTAAGACTCACTTTCCAGTCCAGTACTATTGAACTGTTAAACTGAGGCCCTGTCTGCCCCTTCAAGTGGAATTAAAAGATTGCCATGCACTTTTTCCAAAGAAGAGCAAGTTCTGTCGAAGGGTCATGAGGACTCGAAACGTCAACTCTTTTCTTCTCCGCCGATGCTGCCAGACCTGCTGAGTTTTTCCAGGTAATTCTGTTTTTGTTTAGGGGTGTTACTCTAGTGTTTTGGCCAACATTTATCCTTCAAACAACTTCTCTCAAAAAATATCTGATCATTATCACATTGCTGTTTTTGGGCATTGCTGTATGCAAATTGGCTGTTGTGTTTCCTACATTGCCACAGTGATTACATATCAAAAATACTTCATTGGCAGTAAAATGCTCTGGGATGTCTGGTGGCTGTGCAGAGCACTATATAGATGCAAGTCTTTTTGCCCAAAATTTGTTAAATAGCTTTAAAAAAAACAACAAAAGTATAAGTAGCTGTGCATTGCATTAACTTTTAATATTGGCAAAAGATATGACAATACAGGAAATCCAGGAAATTGACCTTGTTTTATTAAGTTTCCAATTTCTGTGGTCAAATTCATGAGTGACTTGTCTGTTGTTATGCACCATGTCAAGTAGTTAGCTTTCAGTGAAGTGTGAGTGCCCATCCTACCCGTGCTCCGATTTTGCAGCAGGAATGCATACCAGTATAAAATCCAGGATTTGACCATATATTCCCAGCTTTGTTAGGGCACCATGAGGCATTGGCCTTTTTTTTTATTCATTTGTGGGATGTGGGTGTCACTGGCAAGGCCAGCAGTTATTGCCCATCCCCAAATGCCCTTGAGAAGATGGTGGTGAGCCATCTCCTGAAACTGCTGCAGTCCCTTTGGGGGGGAAAAGAGAAGTTGTAAAGCAGGAAATTAGCAGATGAAATTTCATGTCAGCAAATGTGAAGTGGTACATTTAGATTTAAAAAAAAAGAAAAAATCTTGGAATTTCCGATCATTTATCGTACAACTCTAGTTTAATCTCTGCAAACAGATTTTTTGCCTCTGCAATGCAGAAGGCTCGCAAATGATGACACTTTGTCCCTTACTGAAGATTCCCCACCTGTTCATATATTCCACTGTCTTTGCCTTATTCCCTGCTCCTTTACACCTTCTCCCTTTTGAGCACCTCAATTTGTTCCATCAGTCTTCTAAAAGCTTTGTTCTATTGCATCCACCTAAGCCTGATGTCAAGTTTCTCACCAAGATATCCTTGCTAGTTTCCTTTCCTCAACCTCTGTAACAAGCAACTTCTGCTCCTGGGTGATTTCAACTTCCATCTTAACTTGCTGTGCCTTCAGTGTTCTTAATTCATTGCCCAAATGTCTTCCATCTAAACACTTGCCTATATTCGCAGCCATTTACCTTGGCCTTGCCTTCGCATGTCGCCTCTAAATTCCCATTGTCTTGATGACAGACAAGGTCGTTTCTGGTTCCAAGGCTGACTTTGTTCCCTTCCTTGTATCCCTTGCCACTTATACCCCAGTTCCTCCTTTAAGCTTCACCTCTCTATGCATCCAACCTTGAAAAACACACTCTTCTAAGTTGCTGACAGTAGCACTTTCAAGCTCACAACTGTCTGAACATTAGTCCTCCACAGGACAGCAATCCATCTTTTCAGTCATATTCTCATCTACACCTTTTGACCCCCTTGACTCCAGTGAAACACTTACCTCTCTCCCAAGCTGATTGCTCTCTCAGTACATCTCAATCTCTGCTCCCTTAAGTCCAAGGGATGCAGACTTAAATGTAGATGGTGTACCACTGGTTTAGCTATTCATTGATATACGAGGTTGAACCACACCAAGCTATCGGGCCCTGCTGTCCTTTGCTCAAACTGCTGGCCAGTCAATTTCCTTTCCTGGTCCTCATGTTAGTTGAAAATGGTTCCCCCACTTCACATTTGATGCCCCCCCCCTTGTCCATTTCAAATCTGCCATCATTATCACTCCTCAAAAAACACATGCTTGACCACTTCTGTTCAAACTACATCCCATCTGCTATCTGCCTTTCTTTTAGAGCCCCTGAATGTATTGTCCCATCCGTACCCATCTTTTCTGCAACCCTAGACTTAAACCTCGGCAGTCAGGCTTCTAATCCTGCCACATCTCTGAAATGATCTTAATTGAAGGCACAAGTCTCTGTGACCATGATGCACTGTCTGTCCCCATCCTTCTCAGTTGATGTGTAGGCTTTGATAGTAGTTAACCCACTATCCTCTTCCAAAACCCCACCTGTGTTGTGTCCTGTTGACTGAAATTGCCCTCACCTGGGTCTACTCTTAGCTATCCATCTGTGTCCAGGGAATCTCTGTATAGGTGCTTCCTCCACCGGAGTTTTGGTGTTCTATAAAGATTTATCTTTGGCCCCTCCTATTTTGCACCTACATGCTGCTGTTTGGTGACATCTTCCAGTGATGTGATATAACAATTAAGCATCAAGATGTCCAAAGCCACTGTCTTTGGTCCCCATCGCAAACTCAGTTCCTTTGTCATTGATTGCATCCTCCTGTGGCTGTTCTCGGGCTGAACCAGACTGTTTTATAATCTTGACAGCTTATTTACCCCGAGCTAAGCTTCTGATCCTTATCCTATCCATTACAAAGGCTGCTTATTTCCACCTCCATTACGCCACTTGACTCTAACCCTGCCTTAGCGTTCATGCTACTGAAGCTCTTATGTGAAACACTGACACAGAAATGAGAGGCCACATGGCCTGTTTTAAATGCACATGATGAGATGAGAATGACTGCTCCAGACACCAAGGCAGCATTTGACTAAGTTTGGCATCAAAGAGCTCTAGCAAAACTGAAGTCAATAGGAATCGGGGGTAAAACTCTTCATTGGTTGGAGTCATGGCTAGTACAAATGAAGATGGTTGGGCTGTGGGCAGTTAGTCATCTCAGACCCAGGTCATTACTACAGCAGTTCCTCAGGGTAGTATCCCAGGCCCAACCATCTTCAACTGCTTCATCAATGACCTTCCTTCCGTCATAATGTCAGAAGTGGGGATATTTGCTGCTGATTGCACAATTTTCAGCACCATTCAGACACTGGAACAGTCTTTTGCTGTACATGGCAAGAACTGGATGACATTCAGGCTTGAGTTAATAAATGGCAAGTAATATTTTCACTCACAAGTGCCAGGCAATGATCTAACCATCTTCCCTTGACATTCAATGGCATTACCATTGTCAAGTCTCCCACTGTCAACATCCTGGAGGTGACCATTGACCAAAAACTGAACTGGACCAATCACATTTTGGTTTGATCTTTGTAAGTTTCCTTTTGGGTTTTGTCTTTTGTTGCAGTCCCCTTTTAAGGGGCTGCCCCTTTTATTTGTTCATTTGATCTTTTGGTAATTTTATTAATTTGCCCCCATTGTTATTGGTTTAACTGAAAGAGCATATAAATATTGTGGCTGGAAGAGCAGGTCAGAGGCTGGGAATTCTGTGGCGAGTAACTGGCCTCCTGACTCCCAGAGCCTGTCCACCATCTACAAGGCACAAGTCAGGAATGTGATGGAATACTTTCCATTTGCCTGAATGAGTGCAGCTCCAACAACACACAGGAAGCTTGACACCATCCAGGACAAAGCAGCCCGCTTGATTGGTACCCCATCCACCACCTTAAACGTTCACTCCCTCCATCACTGATGCATAGTGGCAGCTGCGTGTACCATCTATAAAATGTACTGCAGCAACTCACCAAGCCTCCCTCACAGCACCTGCCAATCCCCCCAACCTCTACCACCTAGAAGGACAATGGTAGCAAATGCATGGGAACATCACTACCTGCAAGTTCCCTTCGAAGCTACACAGCATCCTGACTTGGAACTATATCACCATTCCTTCACTGTTGCTGGGTCTTAATCCTTGGACTCCCTTTCTAATTGTGACACCCGTATCCAAGAAAGAATAAAAACAAATTATCCAGGATTTGGCACTTTCCGTAATTGCAGAGGTAAGAAACTGCTGCTAAAGCTCTTCACCTCCAATTGGAACATCATTTGATCGATTATAATGTGCACCCATGTTGTGGTTGTCAGGACAATGGCAATTCATTGAATGTGTTCTGTTGCTTTGTAGGGGTGGGTATTGTGGCTAGGAAGGAGAGGAGTATACACGATTCCCGAGTTTTTGATGGCTCTTAGGAGATATGCCTTGCAATGAAAAACTTCTAGTCGATCATACAATGTACATTTGATATCTAAGCTGGGCAAATCATATTACTCCAGGTCATGGCTAATTAATCAGGTTGTCTGGCCAATGATTAATAGAATTTGGATTGATGGATCAATAGACCTCTCATACAGTCATTTTGAGATTAAACCAATGGTTTAATGGTTTGAGTGATCTTAGCTAGATGAGCAACAGGAAGCTTACCAGTGCCTTGCACTGGAAGACCCCTATTGTTTTAGTTAAGTTCCAAAGTACCTTGCACACATTTTGGAAAACACATACTGCATGACTTTTACTGATGTGTAATGTACCTGAACAGGAAGAGTGTGTATCAAATATAAATTTCTTTCTCAGTAACTTGACTTGGAGCTACTTTAACATAGGCATTTGATATGTACAGAATCCGAATCCTATCTAATCGTGAAAATTCTACACGTGCTTAAATAGTTAGGTTTTTAATGGTGAGGTGGCAAGGCACCAGCGGATTTGGTAATGTTGAGCAGTTGGTCTTTAATTCCCAGGAACAGTGCACAGATATGCTGAGAAATTTGTTTTGTGCAGGTGGTACTTACACTGCAGCTGGTTTGAAACTGAAATAGTGTGAAACTATCTGTTTATGGTCCCTCACTTATTAGAACTCCATCTGTCTGCCTTCACTCCAGAATTACATTATGCAGTTGTCACTGAAATGATACTTCAGCTGATTTGCATCAGTGCAGACTGTACTATAATTGACACATTTAATATTCATGGTTAGATAGAACTTTTAAACTGGACATTTCCAACAGAACTGATATTGGGAAGTTGGCCAGTAATGAAATCCTACAAACACCAAATAAAAACAAAAGGGATCTATTCCTCAAAGTACAGGCTGTTTGTTGATTAAGATGACCAGTTCCCTCCGTAGTATTCCAAATTATAGGTACTTTCATGATATTCATCTTCCCCACAGAGATCTCACTGCAGTGTCAACATCTCTGGCACTGCCATCTGATTTTTTTTTTCCTTACTAAACCCTGACAACAGTGGTTAGAGGTGTGGAAAATTGGCATCCATTTCTATTCACTGTACATTGAAACCTGTGGTGTCCAAGGCCAGGTAAAAGGGGAGAGTGGGGTGGGTGGTTGAAGGCTTCTACTTGTATACCATTTTTCAGGAACACCACTAGCAGTATAAAAGTGCTTTGTTTTCTATTGGCACAGTATGAAAAGGCAAGCTTAATATGTTTTCTCGACGATGAAGCGAAATATTTTGGGCATAAACGTAAGAAATAGGAGCAAGAGTAGGCATTTGACCTTTTGGGCCTTCTCTGCTATTCAAGAAGATCATAGCTGATCTGTTTGTGCCCTTAACTCCACTTTCCTGCCTGCCTCCCATAACTCTTGACTCCCAAAAGAAGCAGCTGCAGAATGATTCATTTTCAGTACTGTTTCCTTACGCAATTACTGACACATTGAAATAATCTACATGGAAAGCAGCAGTAAAAAAGTTTTTCATTTTTTTCAAATTTCTTTCTTTGTAGAATTCTAACTGCAGTGATGCAGGATGCTAGAATTATTAGTTCAAACTGGTGTAAATAGTTCAAATATCAAACCACAACATCAAAAACTAAAAAAAAAACCAAACAAAATGCTTCCATATATAGTGACCAGGGCACACTGGCCTTCAAACCTTTCACTAGTCCGTCAGATATGTCTTGCTTGTCATGGTTGTGGGGTCTGTTGCTAATATGATTGGTCTTGGTTTGGTATATTGTGCTTAGTTTTAGCCCTGGTGTAATACATTTTGCATTTTCTGATGATGATGTGATCTGACTTGTGACATTTATTTCCTTCAGTTTTCTTCTTTGACATCTCTGGAAACTTCTGCTGAAGAGTGATAAAAGGAATGTTGTGGTGAACACTTTATGTTATCAGATACAGGACTTAGGCATTTTGAGTATGTCTGATCTATATACTACAGATTGCTACCAAGTATAGGAGGAAGCATTTTACTAAAAGTACTAGGAGCCTATACTGTAAAACATCTTCATTAGAATTGGAGGATGAAAAATTTTCTGAAGCATTAATAAATTGTGCTTTGAAAGTTGTGACAAGTGAGGAATTTGGACTTATGATTTATTTGAAAAGTCTTTTAGGAAGATTTAAGAATAAGGAACCAATTGCTTGGCTAGATTCTGTTGACAGACAACAGCCTTTGTTAAAGTTGCAATCACTTGTTATTTGCGGGATCCTGTCAGATACGGTACTTTTCTGTTTAATGTGTGAGCAATGTCATGCAATTGAGGTGTGGCTGAAAGGAAATTAAATAATTTTAGAGCTGAATTTCTTGTTCAGGAACTGTCAATCCATAGAAAATTAAAGTATTATTTCAGCATTTAAAAAGAGCTGGTTAGTGGCTTCATGCCAAAGTAAGGCATGGTTTCCACACCAGACAAAGTTGCAATCTCAGTCAAGCTTTTTGAAGAGGCATCCCTTGTACTGTTCTTTAGGAAGGAAAAAAATACTTAGGCTTGATTCAAGTTAGCAGGTGTGGTGTACTTTTTCACTCTGAAGACTTCAGTACCACTTTGTCAATACCTTCTGTCAATAAACATTGTAAAACTTGTATGTGTTTATAAAAAGAAGTTTTTTAATAATGCTGTAAAATTCTGACTTATAATAGGTGAACAACGATGACTTCTATAGCGCTTTTAACTTAGTAGGCTGTTTCAGGGTGCTTTTCAGTTGCATCCTGTTTTTAAAAAATTATAGATCAATTTTATTACTTCAACTGGGGTGATTGTACTGTTTGTTATGTCATTATCACATTAGCTGCACTTCACAAAATCTTATTGCAGATCACTGATGCAATCCAATTTAAAAGCACCACTGTCAATTTAATAAAGCTTTGATTTGCCTAGTTAGCTATTGTCCATTGGATATTTCAATTTTGTACTGGATACAAAATTCCCAGCACTCAACTTGAAATATTTTCCAATAAACCTGTAAAATGTTTTTAGAATTTTTGCTAAACTGGTAATTGTCACTGCCAGTTTTTGGTGGTACTCTTGGTTGAGGGTGAAGATAGTGTGCTTAAGAGTGTGATCGTTATCTTTTGGTAACTGTAGCTGGAAGGCAGTATTTCCCACAACCCTATGTTTTGTCATCTAAGCACTGAAATTTGATACTGTATGGTAAGATATTAACTGTTTGTCAATTCCGATGTTCTTAATGCTTTAAAAATACAACCAGATAAATTAGAGAAAAATTAGTTCTGCAGCAATATAAATGGAACTATTTTCATCATAATTGTGATTAAGAATAAAAATTTTTGAAATAAGGATGGGCTATTTGGAATAACGAGCCCATTCCACTTTTAATTAAATGAAGGTGTGGTGTTTTTGAGCACCACGCTTTAGGGTGCTGTAGGGGAGTTGAATCTGGGTTTGATTTCTTATGATCCTTTTGCTACTATTTCAGTTGGAAGGAAGAAAGGTAAATTTGAGAGTTTACCTCGGATGCTTTCAAAGAGCACATAACTAAGAGTCTTCAGATTGTGTGCCAGTCATTGACAATTCAGAACTGAAATATTGGCCCAAATCCTTAGCCTCTAGATCGTTGGAGGCTGGACATATGACCCAAGATGTGTGTAGGCACCCCGAGGAAGTCCCGACATGCTGACATCTGTGGGAATTGCCTGGCAAGTTACCTTGCCCCCCAGGACCCTCGGTGAAAGCCTCCGACTCTAAATTATAGTTGGAGACTTTGGACAGTTCCGATGTATTTACCTGAATAGTTACCCAGGAAATGTTAGAAGAAACTTCTATTCTAACTCCTGAGTATGTACAGAACAACAACCCCCCCCCCCCCCCCCCCGCCCCCACCACCACCTTCACCCCAACTAACCCCTGACCGCCCACCGTAGCTCCCCAAACAGACCTGAATACCCCCAACCCATCTACCATTCGCCCACCTTCACCCAGCCACCCTACCCATTCATTCATTCATTCATCCACTCACACATTCACACTGGACCTTTTAACCTTGTCATATGGTAGTTAGTGCTGCAAAATGGGCATTGACCTGCCTCTCCCCTCCCCCCGACTCTACAGCACTGCGATGAAGCTCTTGCAGGGATGTTACACTCAGCGTTTCTGGGAAGGCTGGGCGGGAACATGCAGCAAGAAAAGTGGAGCAGCATGGAGGCGAATCAAAGTTTGAGTGGAGTTGCAATCTGATGATTGCTGCTTCTCGAAATATCTGGGTCATTGTTTACTGCTCCACTGTACATGGTGATACTGTTCCCATCAATCTGGTTCACAAAGGTTATGAATCACTTTGAGCAAACAAAGCATAAGGAAGAAAAATTCAAATTTCTTATTCTGCTGTTGATTAATAAAGGATAAGAGTGTTCGCCATTTGGTTTTGGCAGTCAGTTTAATCAAAGTAAGTTTTTGGTATTAAAAATGTAGGGTTCGTTGTTTGGAAACCTGGACTAATTTTGCAAAATAATTAAAGAGTAAAAGCTTTGCTGGGCGTGCATGTTGCAAAATTGTGTAATCGCAAGTCTCCACAGAAATTCATGGGTTGGAGTTAGACAATTTTGCAAACTAGGCAGAATGTCTAATGTGCCTAATGATTCATGTGCAGCCTCTGTTCCTGGGCTTGTCCTGAAGTTGCTGACTTTATACTGGGCATGGTTCCAAGGGCACTTCCATTATTTATAGTGGATCTTGACTCTAACCATTAGGCTATTTGAAGGGACATCATAACTGAGCATCCTATTCTCTCCCAGCTTCCACAAGCTTGCACTTCCTTCACGGAGCACTGAACTGCATTTCTGTTCTTGATATTGTACCTAGCTTGACTTTTTCCCTCAAGGGCCTGAGGCCATCACGTGGCAGGAAGTATCTAACTCCTTGCATTACCAAAGATTGAGTCTGTTACCCTTATTTGTAGTGTAGCTACTTGTGCTATTGGGAAGCCTTTGCATTTAAAAATGGAATTTTAGTTGCATTTTATGGTAAATTGACTTTGAAACCAAGCTAATTACCACAAATCTGTCTCCTAAATTTATAGCGGTTACCAGGAGCCTGTTCTAACAAGAATTAAAATAATGGAAATTTACTTTTTGTAATTCTTTACTTTTAAAATTAATTTTGAAAATATTAAGCACATATTCTGTAATTTAGAATTTATTTTGCACTTTTACTAACTAACATTAATTGGCTACTTAACTGAACCGTAATCCAGTCCTGCCACACAACATATCATGTGGCTTAACTGTTGCAATTTTGCCCTTTCATAAGGCTGAGCTATTAGCTCTAAAGAATTATAAGCAACTAAGGCACAATTTTATTCAAATATTGGATTTGTTTTACATTTTAATTGTGATCTCCTGGGCTGTCCCATTTTGCCATACTCTCTCTTGCCTGTTTCTGACCTATTTGATCTCAAATATTGAACCTATAAAAGTTAAGGTGAGAAAAAATAAAATAAGCATGGACAGAAGAATTATTTTATCTTTTTTATTTACTGTGTCGTTTCTCCCTCTTAACTGTCGAATATTTGCCAGTTGATGCAAGTTTAACAAAGCTAGGTTTCCATTGGCCAAAATCTACTTCAGTGCTTTACAACTGATGTAAATCATAAACTTTGAATATATGATGGCTGGAAATGTTTTTCCTTTTTTATGCTGCAAAAAGTTAATGAAGTCATTGAAGATCTGCACCATTTGGCAGATTAGAAAGTACAGTTCTAGTAAACATTCTTGAGGCATGTTTTATGTATAAGTAAAAACTTGTGGAAGGTTAACTCTTAATACTTAAGCGTAATGTTTGATTTGGAGGCCCTGAGCTATACCGTTATTGTAAATTAAAACACATTAGGCCCCTGATCAGAATATTGAGTTGCTTTACTGGTAGTATTTGGTCCAATTCCCCATGATCAGATCAAAGCTAAAGATGTCTGAATATCATATGCAGGTAAACTCCACCCTAACCTGAGGGATGGTTAGACGACCAAAATATCCATCTCATCATTTTTGTGGAATTTCATCCATGATACTGTTCATATGAAGCATATTTTTTTTCATACATTTCAAATCTATATTAATGACTTAGATTTAGGGATAGAAGGTACTATAGCTAAATTTGCAGATGACACCAAAATAGGTGAGAAAGTAAGTTGCAATGAAGAAATAAGAAATTAAAAATGGATATGGACAGGCTAGGTGAATGGGCCAACATTTGGAAGATGGAGTTTAACGTGGATAACTGAGGTTATCCATTTTGGTCGGAAGAATAAAAAGGCGACTTATTAGTTAAATGGAGAGAAACTTCAGAATGCTTCAGTGCAGAGGGATCTGGGTGTCCTCATGCATGAATCGCTGAAAGCTAGTATGCAGGTACAGCAGGCAATAAGGAAGGCAAATGGAATTTTGGCATTTATTGCTAAAGGAATGGAGTATAAAAATAGGGAAGTGTTGTTGCAACAGTGCAAGGCATTGGTGAAACCACACCTGCAATACTGTGCACAGTTTTGGTCTCCTTATTTGGGGAAGGATGTAGGTGCATTGGAGGCGGTTCAGAGGAAGTTCACTAGATTGATTCCAGAGATGCGGGGCTTGTCTTGTGAGGAGAGATTGAGCAGTTTAGGCCTATACTCGCTAGAGTTTAGAAGGATGAGAGGAGATCTAATTGATGTATACAAGGTGCTAAAGGGGATAGACAAAGTAGACGTGGAGCGGATGTTTTCCCTTGTGGGGCATTCTAGAATGAGAGGCCATAGTTTTAGGCTAAGGTGTGGCAGATTTAAATCAGAGATGAGGAGGAATTACTTTTCTCAAAGGGTCGTGAATCTGTGGAATCCACTACCTCAGAGTGCAGTGGATGCTGGGATGCTGAATAAATTTGAGGAAGAGATAGACAGATTTTTAATTAGTAACGGGTTGAAAGGTTATGGGGAGAGGGCAGGAAGTTGGAGTTGAGGCCGAAATTAGATCAGCCATGATTGTATTGAATGGCGGGGCAGACTCGAGGGGCTGAATTGCCTACTCCTACTCCTAGTTCTTATGTTCTTATGTTCTCTAAATCAATTGCTGCAATCGTTAAAGAATGGTCTCCTTTTCATTATTCTGAATACAACTTTTAAATTGATTCAATGCAGTAAACAGTAATTTTGTAGAAATGTACAAATTCTCCATTTTTATTAATTTGTACTTCTGTACCCTGTTAATTCCTGTGTGTTGCAGGAAGTTGAGCATTCTGCCTTGGGCTTTGTTGGCAGATGTTATTAACTGCATCATTAAGTGGTTGGCACTTATTTATGTGACCACTGATTTAACAAACAGGACTGACAGCAAACCAGGAATTGCTTTGTTCTATTTGTCTTACCTTTGTCTTGGTACTTTGACTGCACAAAGCAGTACTAACTATTTTGAAATTGTATTGAGCCCTATTGGTAAGAAGAACTCTGACTATGATTTTTGTGGTGTTTCTTTTTTGTATATTAGAAAAACTATTCATTATGTTAAATGTAATCTTGGTGGCTGAAAGATTTAAAGCATTGTATGCAAATAGATACTTTGCTTGTCCTCACAAGATAATTTCAGGTGTGTATTTTGAGCTCTGCAATTAAATTTTTCAATCTTCATCAAAAGTTGAGGATTCTTGTAGAAAATTTGAAGGAACATATGCTGAAATAGAGGGAGAAATTAGAGGATGAGAGAAAACTAACTAATATAAAAACAGACAGTAAATGCTTCAAGTATATATTTTAAAAAAAAAGAGAATAGCTAAAGTAAACATAGGTCCCTTAAGGGGCGAGACTCTGGAATTAGTAATGGGTAACCAGGTAATGTCAGAGACTTGAACAAGTATTTCATATCTGTCTTCTCGGCAGAAGATGCAGAAAGCATCCCAAGAACAGTATAAAATCAAGAGGCAAAAGGAAGAGAGGAACTTGAAACAATCATGATCACTAGAGAAAAAGGTATTGGGAAAACTAATGGGACTAAAGACTTGCAGAATTGATGGCCTGCACCCTGGGGTCTTGAAGGAAGCGGCTGCAGAGATAGTGGATGCTTCGGTTGTAATTTTCCAAGGTTCCCTAGATTCTGGAAAAGTGCCAGTGGATTAGAAAACCACAAATGTAACAGAACTGTTCAAGAAAAGAAGGAGACAGAAAGCAGAAAATTTTAGGCTAGTTAGTCTAATATCTGTTGTTGGGCAAATGCTAGAGTCCATTGTTAAGGAGGTAGAAGGAGAGCATTTAGAAAATCATCATACAATCAGGCAGAGTCAACATGGTTTTGTGAAAGGGAAATTGTGTTTGACAAATGTATTAGAGTTCTTTTGAGGATGTAACAAGCAGGCTGGATAAAAGGGAACCAATCGATGTGTATTTGGATTAACAAAAAGGCATTTGATAAGGTACCTCATAAAATGTACAAGATAGAGCTCATGGTATTGGGCTGGTATATTAGCTTGGATAGAAGATTGACTAACGAAATAGACAGGAATAAATGTTTCATTTTCAGGTTGGCAAATTGTAACTAGTGGAGTGCTATAGGAATCAGTGCTGGGCTTCAACTATTTAGGATCTATACCAATGACTTGGGTGAAGGGGCAAACTCTACTGTAGCCAAATTTGTTGATTTTTTTAAAAAATCATTTTTATGGGGTATGGGCTTCGCTGGCTGGGCCAGCATTTATTGCCCATCCCTAGTTGCCCTTGAAAAGGTGCTGTTGAGCTACTGCCTTGAATTGCTGCAGTCCATGAGGTGTAGGTACACTCACAGTGCTGTTAGGAAGGGAATTCCAGGATTTGACCCAGCGCCAGTGAAGGAACGGCAATATATTTCTAAGTCAGGATGGTAAGTGACTTGGAGGAGAGCTTCCCGGTGGTGGTGTTCCTATCTATCTGCTGCCCTTGTCCTTCTAGATGGTAGTGGTTGCGGATTTGGAAGGTGTTGTCTAAGGAGCCTTGGTGAATTCTGAATGTACTTGTACATGAATCACAAAAAGTTAGCATGCAGGTTCAGCAAGTAATTAGGAAGGCAAATGGAACGTTGGCCTTTATTGCAAGGGGCATGGAGTATAAAAATAGGGAAGTCTTGTTTCAGCTGTATAGGACGTTGAGACTACACCAGGGGTACTCTTTACAGTTTTGGACACCTTAATTAAGGAGGGATGTATTTGCAATGGAAGCACTTTAGAGAAGGTTGACTAGGCTGATTCCTGAGATGAAGACGTTGTCTTATGACAAAATGTTGAGCAGATTGGGCCTATACTCATTGGAGTTTAGAAGAATGAGAGGCGACGTTATTGAATCATATAAAGTTCTGAGGAGGCTTGACAGTTTAAGTGCTGGGAGGGTATTTCCTCCTGAGAGGGAATCTAGGACTAGGAGGCATAGTTTAAAAATAAGGGTCCCCCATGTAAGACTGAGATAAGGAAGAATTTCTCCTCTGAGTATCGTTAGGCTTTGGAATTCCCTTCCACAGAGAGCAGTGGAGACTGGATCATTGAATGTATTGACTGCCCTTGACATCAAGGCAGCATTTGACCGAGTGTGGCATCAAGGAGCCGTAGCAAAAGTGGAGTCGATGGGAATTAGGGAAAAATCTATGCTGGTTGGAGTCATACCTAGCACAAAGGAAGATAGTTGAGGTTGTTGGAGGTCAATCATCTCAGATTGAGGACGTTTTTTTAAAATTCATTTACGGGGTATGGGTGTTGCTGGCTAGGCCCAATTTTATGGCTCATCCCTAGTTGCCGTTGAGAAGGTGGTGGTGAGCTGCCTCCTTGAACCCCTGCTGTCCCTGTGGTTGTAGGTACACCCACAGTGCTGTTAAGGAGGAGTTTCCAGAATTTTGACCCAGTGACAGTATATTTCCAAGTCAGGATGGTGAGTTGCTTGGAGGGGGATTTCCAGGTGTTGGTGTCCTCATTCGTCTGCTGCCCTTGTCTTTCTAGATGGTAGTGGTCGTAGGTTTGGTAGGTGCTGCCTAAGGAGTCTTGATGAGTTCCTGCAATGCAACTTGCAGATGGTACACACTGCTGCCACTATTAGTCAGTGGTGGAGGGAGTGGATATCTGTGGAAGGAGTGCCAATCAAGCCTTCTGCTTTGTCCTGGATGGTGTCAAACTTCTTGAGTGTTATTGGACCTGCACATCCAGGAAAGTGAGGAGTACTCCATCACACTCCTGAAGATGGCGGACAGGCTTTGAGGACTCAGGAGGTGAGTTGCTTGCCACTGGATTCCTAGCTTCTGACCTGCTCTTGTAGCCACAGTATTTATATGGCTAGTCCAGTTCAGTTTCTGGTCAGTGATAACCCCAGGATGTTGATAGTGGGGGAGTCAATGATGGTAATGCTACTGAATGTCAGAAGGTGCTGGTTAGGTTTTCTCTTGTTGGAGATGGTCATAGCCTGGCACTTGTGTGGCACGAATGTTTCTTGCCACTTGTCAGACCAAGCCTGGATATTTTCCAAGTCTTGCTGCATTTGGCTATGGACTGCTTCGGTATCTGAGTTGTCGCGAATGGTGCTTAATATTGTACAAATATCAGCGAACATCCCCGCTTCTGACCTTATGATGGAAGGAAGATCTTTGATGAAGCAGCTGAAGATGATTGGACCTAGGATGCTACTCTGAGGAACTCCTGCAGGGAGTCCTGGAACTGAGATGATTGCTGTCCAACAACTACAACTATCTTCCTTTGTGTTAGGTATAACTCCGACCAGCAGAGAGTTTACCCCCTGACTCCCATTGACTCTAGTTTTGCTAGGGCTCCTTGATGACACACTTGGTAAAATGCTGCCTTGATGTGAAAGGCAGTCATTCTCACCTCACCTCAGAGTTCAGCTGTTTTGTCCATGTTTAGACCAAGGCTGTAATGAGGTTAGAAGCTGCATGACCATGATGGAACCCACATAGAGCGTCTGAGCAGGTTATTGCTAAGCAAGTGCCACTTGATAGCTCAGTTGATGACCCCTTCTGTCAATTTATTGGTAATCGAGTGTATACTGATGGGTCGGTAATTGGCCAGATTGGATTTGTCCTGAACAAAAACAAAAACAGAATTACTTGGAAAAATTCAGCAGGTCTGGCAGCATCGGCGGAGAAGAAAAGAGTTGACGTTTCGAGTCCTCATGACCCTTCGACAGAACTTGAGTTCGAGTCCAAGAAAGAGTTGAAATATAAGCTGGTTTAAGGTGTGTGTGTGGGGGGGCGGAGAGAGAGAGAGAGAGAGAGGTGGGGGGGGGGGGGGGGGGGGGGTGTGGTTGTAGGGACAAACAAGCAGTGATAGAAGCAGATCATCAAAAGATGTCAACAGCAATAGTACAAAAGAACACATAGGTTTTAAAGTTGGTGATATTATCTAAACGAATGTGCTAATTAAGAATGGATGGTAGGGCACTCAAGGTATAGCTCTAGTGGGGGTGTTTTTTTTTAGAAGTAATGGAAATAGGTGGGTAAAGGAAAATCTTTATAATTTATTGGAAAAAAAGGAAGGGGGAAACAGAAAGGGGGTGGGAATGGGGGAGGGAGCTCACGACCTAAAGTTGTTGAATTCAATATTCAGTCCGGAAGGCTGTAAAGTGCCTAGTCAGAAGATGAGGTGTTGTTCCTCCAGTTTGCGTTGGGCATCACTGGAACAATGCAGCAAGCCAAGGACAGACATGTGGGCAAGAGAGCAGGGTGGAGTGTTAAAATGGCAAGCGACAGGGAGGTTTTTCCGCAAGAATGACCCAAACCTCCCTGTCGCTTGTCATTTTAACACTCCACCCTGCTCTCTTGCCCACATGTCTGTCCTTGGCTTGCTGCATTGTTCCAGTGAAGCCCATCGCAAACTGGAGGAACAACACCTCATCTTCCGACTAGGCACTTTACAGCCTTCCGGACTGAATATTGAATTCAACAACTTTAGGTCTTGAGCTCCCTCCCCCATCCCCACCCCCTTTCTGTTTCCCCTTCCTTTTTTTTCCAATAAATTATAAAGATTTTCCTTTTCCCACCTATTTCCATTATTTAAAAAAAAAACACCCCCACTAGAGCTATACCTTGAGTGCCCTACCATCCATTCTTAATTAGCACATTCGTTTAGATAATATCACCAACTTTAACTTTAACACCTATGTGTTCTATTGTACTATTGTTGTTGACATCTTTTGATGATCTGCTTCTATCACTGCTTGTTTGTCCCTACAACCACACCCCCCCCTCCACCTCCTCTCTCTCTCTCTCCGCCCCCCACACACACCTTAAACCAGCTTATATTTCAACTCTTTCTTGGACTCGACCCTTCGACAGAACTTGAGTTCATGAGGACTCGAAACGTCAACTCTTTTCTTCTCCGCCGATGCTGCCAGACCTGCTGAGTTTTTCCAGGTAATTCTGTTTTTGTTTTTGTTTTGGATTTCCAGCATCCGCAGTTTTTTTTTGTTTTTATCTATGGATTTGTCCTGCTTTTTTGTGCACATACCTGGGCAATTTTCCACATTGCTAGGTAGATGCCAGTGTTGTAGCTGTACTGGGACGGCTTGGCTGGGTGCATGGCAAGTTCTGGAGCACGAGTGTTCAGTACTATTGCCGGGATATTGACAAGGCCCAGAGCCTTTGCAGTATCCAGTGCCTTCATCCGTTTCTTGATATCATGTGGAATGGCTGGAGACTGGCATCTGTGAAACTGAGGACCTCTGGAGTTCCTCAGGATAGTGTCCTATGTCCAACCATCTTCAACTGCTTCATCAAAGACATTCCTTCCATCATGAGGTCAGAAGTGGGACTGTTTGCTGCTGATTACACAACGTTTAGCACCATTCTGAAGCAGTCCATGTCCAAATGCAGCATGGCCTGGATAATATCCAGGCTTGGGCTGACCAGTGGCAAGTAATGTTTGCGCCACACAAGTGCCAGGCGATGACCATCTCCAACAAGAGAACACGTAACTATCGCCCCTTGACATTCAATGGCATTACTGTCATTACTATCAACATCCCAAGGGTTACCATTGATCAGAAACTGTACTGGACTAACCATATAAATACTGTAGCTACAAGATCAGGTCACATGCTAGGAATCCTGCAACATGTAACTCTCCTGACTCCCCAAAGCCTGTCCACCATCTACAAGGCACAAGTCAGGGGTGTGATGGAATACTCTCCACTTTCCTGGATGAATGCAGCTCCAACAACACTTGAGAAGCTTGATACCATGCAGGATAAAACAGCCTGCTTGATTGGCACCCCTTCCGCAAACATTCACTCCGCTACCACCGATCAAAGGCAGCAGTGTGTATCATCTACATGTTGCACTGCAGAACTCACTAAGGCTCTTTAGGCAGCACCTTTCAAACCCACAACCGCTACCATCTAGAAGGACAAGGGCAGCAGATACATGGGAACACCACCACTTGAAAGTTCCCTCCAAGCCACTCACCATCCTGACTTGGAAACATATCAACATTCCTCCACTGTCACTGGGTCAAAATCCTGGAACTCCCCCTCCTTCACAGCACTATGGGTGTACCTGCAACACATGGACTGCAGCAGTTCAAGAAGGCAGCTCACCACCAACTTCTCAAGGGCAATTAGGAATGAGCAATAAATGCTGGCCTAGCCAGCAACGCCCATATCCTGTAAGTAAATAAAATATAAAAAAATTCTAAGCTGTGTTAGAAAGATTTTGACCGGTTTATGGGGCGCAGGCAGGAAAGTGGAATTAAGGCCAGTATCCTCCCTGCCAGAATCTTAATCTGAATGGTGGAGCAGGCCTGATGGGCAGAGTGTCCTATTCCTCCTCTTTCTTATGATCTTATGAAAGCTGGGTTCCAGGAACTAGATCTCTATAAGTGATGACTTGAAAGCAGCTGCTGTATCCTGTGGGCAAAAGCAATGATTTACAGGCTCTAATAGCACACATTACATCACTGCCTGATAATCTGCTGATGCAGGATGTGCTGACAAGAATGCTTCCAAGCATTGCACCCTTACTGATTTGTGTGTACAAGTTAAGTAATGGTTGTCCCATGAGTTGTACAAGAATGAGGATGCACCATCTATAAGCATTTTTTTTTTCATTTTTAGAAATAAATAATACTTCAAAGATGAATTTCATTTTTATTTCGCTGCCACAGGCTGAGGACAAGTTCAGTGCCATCCAACAGAACCTGTGTTTAAAATTTGGATTAATTTGGGAGTTGCACTCATAAGCTATGCTTTCCATGCTTACTTAGCTTTTTGGTAAATACATTCCTCAAATGTTTTACAATTAAGGTCTGCAATTAATAAAAACAAGTAAAGAAAAATTGTGCTAACAGCGTAGAAAGCATTCCTCCAAGACAAAACAATTCTTTCCCCAATTTGGTGCTAATTCCACCTTGTGAATGATGCACTTAAAAGATTGTACTTATCCCTCAAAATTGTAGGGGAATTTCATTTAAAAACTTGACCAGCAGCTTTCCCCAGATTCTGCCCATTGACAATACAGAGCCTAGAGTACACTTCCTTATGCTTGCCGCATTCCTTGATGAGCATTTGCCCTGTGCCAATGCTGCTGATTGACCTGCCAGCTTCATTTGCAAGCCTGCTGATGCTATTCCAGCTTTCCATCTATGGTATTTCCAACATGAACTGCTGGAATATTTCTCGACAAGTTTGTGATTAGTCCAGAAAATCTGCTTGTTTGATTAGGGGCAGGAACCATTGCTGTTGAATGAAACCTCAGTTTGGCTGTTCAGTGATGGGGAACTATTCCACTCACTTCCTGCCTTGCTTGAGGTCATGATCTCTTCCCACTCTTCCCACTTAGCAGAAATGCTGAAGTGTCAAGGTTCCGTTTGAAACTTCCTCTGTAATTGGCTGCAACTAGAACAAGTGCCACTGACTTAGGGGAGGGTTTAAACTAGAATGACATGGGGATGGGACCTGAGCAGGGAGACAGGAGGGGGAAACGAGGATAGAAATACAAGACAGAAAAGTAAGAAGTAAAAGTGGAAGGCAGAAAAAACAAGGGCGAGAAACAAATGGGGTGGTAATGCAAAATAAAGCTAAGATGACTAACAAGGTTAAAAAGCAAGTCTAACGGCATTGTATCTTAATGCGCAGAGCATTCGCAATAAGGTAGATGAATTAACAGCACAAATGGATATAAACAGCTATGATATAGTTGCAATGACGGAGACATTGCTGCAGGGTGACCAAGGATGGGAATTGGACATCCAGGGGTTTTTATTTTTTGGGAAGGGCAGACAAATGAGGAAAGGAGGTGGGGTAGCATGGTTAGTAAATCAGGAAATCAATGCAATAGAGAGGAAGGATATTGGCTTGGAAAATCATGATGTGGAATTTGTTTGGGTGGAGATAAGAAACGCCAAGGGGTAGAAAATGTTGGGGGTTGCCTATAGGCCCCCAAACAGTAATGGAGATGTAAGGGATGGCATTAAGCAGGAAATTAGAAACCCATGCAATAAGGGTACAACTGTAATCATGGGTGACTTTTAATCTACATATAGATTGGACAAACCAAACTAGCAAAAATACTGTGAAGGAGGATCTCCTGGAGTCTGAAAACGTGATGGTTTTTTACACCAATACGTTGAGGAACCAAGTAGAGAGCAGGCTATCCTAGGCTGGGTATTGTGCAATGAGAAAGGATTAATTAACAGTCTTCTTGTGCAGGGTCCCTTGGGAAAGAGTGACCATAAAATGATAGAATTGTTCATTAAGATGGAGAGTGAAGAAGTTGAATCCAAAACTAGGGTCCTGAAACCAAATAATGGGAACTATGAGGGTATGAGGCACAAGTTGGCAATGATGGGTTGGGAACCTTACTAAAAGGGTTGACAGTGGATAGGCAATGGCTAACATTTAAGGAATGTATGCATGAATTACAACAATTATTCATTCCTGTCTGGCACAAAAGTAAAACAGGAAAGGTGTCTCAACAAAAACAGAATTACCTGGAAAAACTCAGCAAGTCTGGCAGCATCGGTGGAGAAGAAAAGTGTTGACGTTTCGAGTCCTCATGACCCTTCGACAGAACTTGAGTTCGAGTCCAAGAAAGAGTTGAAATATAAGCTGGTTTAGGTGTGTGGGGGGAGGGAGAGAGAGAGAGAGAGAGAGAAGTGGAGGGGGTTGGTGTGGTTGTAGGGACAAATAATCAGTGATAGAAGCAGATCATCAAAAGATGTTACAAACAATAGTACAAAAGAACACATAGGTGTTAAAGTTGGTGATATTATCTAAACGAATGTGCTAATTAAGAATGGATGGTAGGGCACTCAAGGTATAGCTCTAGTGGGGGTGGTGAGAGCATAAAAGATTTAAAAATATTTAAAAATAATGGAAATGGGTGGGAAAAGGAAAATCTATATAATTTATTGGAAAAAAACAAAAGGAAGGGAGAAACAGAAAGGGGGTGGGGATGGAGGAGGGAGCTCAAGACCTAAAGTTGTTGAATTCAATATTCAGTCCAGAAGGCTGTAAATTGCCTAGTCGGAAGATGAGGTGTTGTTCCTCCAGTTTGCGTTGGGCTTCACTGGAACAATGCAGCAAGCCAAGGACAGACATGTGGGCAAGAGAGCAGGGTGGAGTGTTAAAATGGCAAGCGACAGGGAGGTTTGGGTCATTCTTGCAGACAGACTGCAGGTATTCTGCAAAGCGGTCGCCCAGTTTACGTTTGGACTCTCCAATGTAGAGGAGACCACATTGGGAGCAACGAATGCAGTAGACTAAGTTGGGGGAAATGCAAGTGAAATGCTGCTTCACTTGAAAGGAGTGTTTGGGTCCTTGGACGGTGAGGAGAGAGGAAGTGAAGGGGCAGGTGTTGCATCTTTTGCGTGGGCATGGGGTTGTGTCATAGGAGGGGGTTGAGGAGTAGGGGGTGATGGAGGAGTGGACCAGGGTGTCCCGGAGGGAGAGATCTCTACGGAATGCCGATAGGGGGGGTGAAGGGAAGATGTGTTTGGTGGTGGCATCATACTGGAGTTGGCGGAAATGGCGGAGGATGATCCTTTGAATGCGGAGGCTGGTGGGGTGATAAGTGAGGACAAGGGGGACCCTATCATGTTTCTGGGAGGGAGGAGAAGGCGTGAGGGCGGATGCGCGGGAGATGGGCCGGACACGGTTGAGGGCCCTGTCAACGACCGTGGGTGGAAAACCTCGGTTAAGGAAGAAGGAGGACATGTCAGAGGAACTGTTTTTGAAGGTAGCATCATCGGAACAGATGCGACGGAGGCGAAGGAACTGAGAGAATGGGATGGTGTCCTTACAGGAAGCGGGGTGGGAGGAGCTGTAGTCGAGGTAACTGTGGGAGTAGGTGGGTTTGTAATGGATATTGGAGGACAGTCTATCACCAGAGATTGAGACAGAGGTGTCTCAACCATGGTTTACAAAAGAAATTAGCGATAGTATTAGATCCAAAGAGCAGATATATAATATTGCCAGAAAAAGCAGCAAGCCTGAAGATTGGCTGCAGTTTAGAATTCAGCAAAAGTGGACAAAAAGATTAAGAAGGGAAAAATGGAGTATGAGAGTAAACTTGCAAGGAGCATAAAAACTGACTGTAAAAGCTTCCATAAATATGTGAAGAGACAGATTAGTGGAGACAAATGTAGGTCCCTTAGAGTCAGAAACGGGGTAAATTATAATGGGAACAAAGAAATGGCAGAAGAATTGAGCACACATTTTGGTTCTGTCTTCACAAAAGAGGACATAAATAATTTACCAGAAATGTTAGGGAACCAAGGTTCTAGTGAGAGGGAGGAATTGAAGAAAATCAGTATCAGAAAAAAAAAATGTGCTAGTGAAATTAATGGGGCGAAAGGCTGAAAAATCCCCTGGGCCTGATACTCTACATCCCAGAGTACTAAAGGAAGTGGCCCTGGAAATATTGGAAGCATTGGTGGTCATCTTTCAAAATTCTGTAGACTTTGGAGCAGTTCCTACAGATTGGAGGGTGGCAAATGTAACCCCATTGTTTAAAAAAGGAGGGAGAGAAAAAAAAGAGAATTACAGACCAGTTAGCCTAACATCAGTAGTGGGAAAAATGCTAGAGTCTATTATAAAAGATGTGTTAACAGAACACTTGGAAAGCATTAACAGGATTGGACAAAGTCAGCATAGGTTTATGAAAGGGAAATCATGATTAACTAATCTACTGGAGTTTTTTAAGGATGTAACTAGTAGAATAGATAAGGGAGAACTAGTGGATGTGGTGTATTTGGATTTCAAGAAGGCTTTTGATAAGGTTCCACATAAGAGGCTAGTGGGCAAAATTAAAGCATGTGTTTGGGGATAATATACTGTCATGGATTGAGAATTGGTTGACAGACCAGAAACAGTGTGGGAATAAATTAGTCTTTTTCCGGGTGGCAGATGATAACTAGTGGTGTACCGCAGGGATCAGTGCTTGAGCCCCAGCTGTTCGCGATATATACATAAATGACTTGGATGAGGGAACCAAATACAATATTTCCAAGTTTGCTGACGACACAAAATTGGGTGGGATTGTGATTGGTGAGGAGGATGCAAAGAGGCTTCAGGGCAATTTAAACAAGTGTGTGTGTGTGTGGACAAACACATGGCAGTGCAGTATAACCTGGATAAATGTGAAGTTATATGCTTTGATGTGAAAAACAGAAAGGCAGAGTATTATTTAAGTGGTGATATATTGGGAAATGTGGATGTACAAAGGGATCTGGGTGTCCTTGTACACCAGTCAAAGAAAGTAAATAAGCAAGGAGGCCCACAGAGATTGAAGATGAACAAGTAAGGCCTGGGATTTTTGTTAGGGGAGGGATTGAGCACCCTAGGAAGAGGGGCTGGGGTGGTGGGAGAACAGGTTTTGGAGGCCAGTCAGGGAGGAACAAAGTGTTGGTAATATCTCGGGGGCTGGTTTGCTCCCGTTGTGTATAGATACTCAAAGGATGTTCTCCCCCTTCCTCTCCTGCCTTTTCACCTAATTTGTTTTAAAAAGGCCTTCTCATTCATCCTCCTTCCACTGCTCAGCGTATTATGGCAGTGGAGGCAGATTTTATTCAGGGCCTTAAGTTAATAATTGTCCACTTAAGGGCCGCATTATGCCAAAGCAGTGGGCACCTTACCCCTCCCCACCCCTTTTTCTGCACTATGCGACTGGGATGGACGGGAACGTGGTAGGCTAGCCACCTGACATATTTTACATGCCTCCCCCTCCCTGCCAAAAACATGCCTGGCAAGAGGATGTAAAATCCAGCCCAATGTTTCAGGTTGTTGACCCTGCGTAATAGGCTTTAAGCAAGTGCAGAGGTAAGGAGAAGCAGGGAGCAGGGAATTGGGGTGGTGCGGCTAGAATAAAAGGCAAGGTCAACCATAAGGTGGAAGGCAGGAGGGACTAAATGGCAAAATGAATGATGGTGCAAGCAAAAGGAGATGGTAATGGGACAAGTTTAAAATAAAACAAAAGATGGTCTTGCATAGGCTTAAATGGGAATAACAGAATCATTACCAACCACTGCCATCGTTTAAAAATTGGGGCAGAGGCTGTCAGATGCTGCTCCTTGAGTTTGCATTGAGCTTCCTTGTAATACGTAGGAGGCCAGGAGGTCAGGTGGGGATGGAGAGTCATCATTGAATTCAACAGCTTTAGATCACAACTGCAAGCGGAACTGGGTTCAGGGAGGAAGGGAGGAAAAGGGGTGAAAACAGAAGTGCAGAAAATGCAACATACACAGTCAGGTGCCTTGTCAACCACCATGGAAGGGAATCCTCAGTTGGAGAAAAAGATGACCTTGTAAACTACTGCTTTGGAAGGTGGCCTCGTCAAAACAAGTGTGATGGGTAAACTGGGAGAATGGAATGGTCCTTACAGGAAATAGATAAGTGGTGTATATTGAACTATATTGCCTTCCTAGATGAGTGCAATCAGTAAGATTTCAGTTTTCTTCATTAAGTTGAGTACTGCCTTCATGGAGATGACAATTGGCAGATTTTAAAATTGTGTTTAAAGAAATTACTATTTTGAACATACCGTTGTATCACTTGTATTCATTTGAACTGTGTTGCCTGTGTGCTAACTTGCACGAAGTCCTGTTCACTTATCACCCTGTGCTTGCTGATCTTTATGGACCTTTGGTCAAGCAACATCTTGGTTTTAAATCTTTCAACTTTGTTTTCAAATGCCTCCATGGCCTCATCCCTATCTCTGTAATTTCCTCCAGCTCCACAAACCTCCAAGATATGCGTTCCTCTAATTCTGTCCTCATGAGTGCCCCTGATTTTAATTGCTCCAACATTGGTGTCAGTGCCTTCAGTTACTTAGCCCCTAATCTCTGGAATTCCCTTACTATACCCCTCTACCACACTTACCTTCTTTTAAGACACTCCTTAAAACCCACCTCTTTAACCAAGCTTTTAGTCATCAGATCTAATATCTCCTCCTCCAACTGAAATTTCTGTAGCATTTGTGCATAAATAACAGCAAGCTTTTTTAGCCTCACCCATTATTTTGGCAGTAATTTATGGCCCAATTTGATGATGATAAATGGCCCATGGCTCTTCTCTCTGTATGCTTGTATTCCCTTTAATTAAAAACATTTAAAGATTTAATTTATTTGGAAGTTGAAATGGAGTCAGATGTTAAGCCAATTTCTCATCCATCACTCCTCTTTCAAAATTGAGTGACTGCATTCATAGCAGTTTCAGAAGTTTGCAAAAAAAATGTAAAATGCTTATGTTGGGGTAATTATGCTACATCAAAATAGTAATAAAACAGTCGAGTGGATTTCTAAGTTGTATTTAAAATAAAACTGAAGACCATGTAAAACCACAGAAATTTCCATTCCTAAACTGAACTTTCTATTCTTTTTTTAATGCCAATGCCCCTTTTTACATCTGTTTAGAAAAAAGCAGGTTTTCGCAGTAAACCTTGCCAAATTACTACTTTTGATTAGACTCTAGTTCCTTTTTTAAAAAAAAATAATTTTGTACCTTGTCTTGGAGAATCATGACCTGTCCGCCTAAAAATGCATATAATATCTACAGTATTATCAGAGACCACAGTAGAGGGCTGAATGAAGGAACTAGTTTTTTTTTAAAGAAATTGAATTTTGTGTGACATTTTAATCAGAATTTATTTTGCTTCCTTCATAAAATATCTATTTTGTAATAACATAGCTAATTACTTTGCACAAATATCAAAATTTATTGGCTCAGAATATTAAAATCATGTTTTGGATTCCTACTATTTTTCAGTGATTTTCAGATTGTAGTCTACTTTTTTTAATGAATTCTGTTTTTCCCCTCCTGCCTCCACCCCCAATCTACCTCTCTTGTCTTGACTAATGCCTGCCATGTAATTCTCCACCTAAGTAGATAGGTACAAGTTCCACACCAGGCCTCTGGTACTAAGTTGAGCAGTCTGCTAGGATACTAGTTTAGAAAAGCCATGAATGACTTTTTTGTAGTTTCTTGTAGGGTAACCTTTTGCTTCTCCTTCCTGCTGAGAAAGTGCCCCTTCCCTCCCATTGATGCTTAGATTGAAATTGTAGTGGGAACACACCCTCTGGAGAATTCTAGGCATCAATGACATAGTGCCTTGGTAAATCAAAGTGCCTTATCTAAGTTTTAACAAACTTGCTAGACTTCATTCTGCTGATGTTGTGTGCATGCAGTGTGTGTCCTCTTTAACCTGTAATTCATTAAGTTTCACCTCCCAATAGTTCTTGGCAGCTATGATTTCATGAACTGAATAGTGTTTCCTGACACCAAATGTACGTTCAACAGATAGCTAGATCAATTACAATAAATTTCAGCCTTCCATTTCAGTGTTATAAAGCACAGTGTTTCATTTTTAATCCGAGTGTCTTCCATGAAGCCGTCAAACCATAAGTTAGATCTGGTGCAAAAACCTTTGCAGTAACCAAGACCTAGAATCTGTGCGTTTGGTGTCTTTATTTACCTGAATAGACAGAACGGAGTGCAGACAGTCAAAAGAGCATTTAGCAACTGGCCAACACCAAAAATCTCCCTATGTACTTGTTGACAGTTATCAGCCTGAGTGGAATTGCAGACTCTTTTCAGAAGACCAGATCAGTGAAGCATAAATGACAATCTAGTGTGCCAGATGGGATGGATCACAGTCCAAGGAGACTGGAATCGTACAAACTAGTTTTGCTTGTTCATAGCAATTGTTGATCCAATCTAGCATTTAAGTTTAATTGCAGAACTCATTTCAGTGGAATTCCACGACTTAAACCTGTACCATCCATCTTGACACTTGTCATACCGACTTCACCTGTTCTCGGTGTATATATATCTGCATTCACCTTTATACTTCACACGTGTGTAACTGTGTAATTGCATTGCTGGAATGTTAAGGAGGTAGAATTTAGTTAAATTAGTGCCCTAGTATTTGTGCCAGCATCAAGCCAACAAGATGTTATTGATGGCCATCCTTCATAGAGGCTGATTTAAGACTGCAGAATAAACAGCATTTACCCTGGAGATAAAGTCAGGATTGTGCACTGTCAGTATTCATTGTACTGACAAAAGCTAAACTGGTTACTCTCCTGTATTTTATACTGCACCTATGCCTCACAAATCCAGCAATCTGAGTCTCTGATCTTTTCACTTTTATTGGTTTGCCCTAATTAATATAAACAGAATTCTTAAGGAATTACCTTATCTTTAGAGGAATTTAAAAGTTAAATGGTGGACATCTTGTATTAGTCATTGCATTATCCCATGTATTAATCTCACATTGGAGTATCTTCATACAAATGGACTCCAAGGCATGCATCAAAGATTTTTGGCAAACTAAATATGATATGGGAATGAATGCAAAACCACATAATAAACTGTAGGTAAGTACATTGCTGATTCCATTCTAGAATATCAGTGCAAGAACAAACTTGTTTAATTCATTCTTAATGATTTGAATCACCGATTGAGATTATTTTCGCACAAAATATTTATGTAGATTCAATTCAGAGCTACACTTCACTCAGTCAGTAGGGTGTTAGTTATAAAGTCATTATGGCACAGAAGGAGGTCATTTGACCCATTGAGTCCATGCCAGCTCCCTGTAGAAACATAGAAAAATAGAAGCAGGAATAGGCAATCCAATCAACCCAATTTCCGTTAAATCTATCTCCGCAGCCTTGCAAGTTTATTTCCCTCAAGTGCCCATCCAATTTCCTTTTGAAATCATATTCTCCACTTCACCACCACAATATTGTCTGACCATTTTCACTCTCCTGCCTCCTGAAGGTCTTGATTCTTTGCTGTGGCACTGTTCCTTGTTGCCCTCCAGCACCTTGAGAGTTGTGATTTGAGCACCAGCATGCTATTTAATTTCAGTGAGGGAGGGGCAAAGTCACCGCTTAGCTTGAATGTGTTTTTGTTTAATGTCCACTCACAGATACCTCCATCAAATGGTAATCCTGTGCAGGCTTTTTCCTTCTGAAACTCGGGCGCAGAGGCCAAAATGCAGTCCCTTTTGTCAATCCAAATGAAATCAGCAAACTCAGCACAGACTGGGGATTAAATTTTGGGACCTTCTTTGTCTGCACTTTTCGGCTATCCGTTGCCTAATCCCACTGGACCATCACAGAAAGACTGCACTGCATAATAAGTAATAAAACATTCTGTATTGCAAAGATTTGCAAATTCTCTTGTTAATTCACTGTGAATTAGAGCTAGCTCATTGTGATTGCCACGGAGCTTGTACTGGTTTGTGTTATTGTGGTTTATGTGATTGACTGAAATGCCAAATAAATATTTTTAGGTTTAAAAAAAAATGAATGAAAACCTGCAAATCATTGTCTATTAAGCTGCTTGATCACTCATTGTGGCTCTAGTATACAGGCTTGATTTCCATAACTTTCCTCCTTGTGTTTTCATTGTTGTTGATCCAATATGGGACTGTTGACATTTGGGTTGCATATTTTTACCAAAAATCTTGGTTTTTGTACATACCCAAAATCAAGTACTATTTTCTTAAAAGAAAGTCTTAATTCAAAGGTCTATACCTTAATTTATTGTCTGTGGATTTGGGCTTTGTAAAATGAAGGCAATGAGATTGGGTGCCAGATTTGAGGTGTTTGGTAATGGTAGATTTCAGCTGTCATTATCTTTTATAACAGCATGTCATTGTACTTGAGATATGTTTATACATTTAGAGACACTTGAAATGGTGCTAATTACATGTTTTATGATGAGAATGCCGATTTGTTTCTCTTATTATCTGAGCTGAAAGTAGGCTTGAGCAGAATCAATGTGTGTGGTATCTGCAAGTAATAAAATATTAAGAGCATGCATTTGGGCTTTCTTTCTCTGCCAAACAAGGTCTGATTCTAAAGTTCAAAGAGTTCTAGTTCCTACCCCTTTTTGATTTAAATTTGTGCTGTGTATAGGAAAACAGGAGTGCAGTTTTGCAGAAAAATGAGATTAAACAAACTTTAATTCATTCTTACTGATTTGAATCTGTGATCCAGTTTATTTTGACTCAGCACATGTAGATTCAATTCACAGCTAGACTTCATTTAGAGCCAGTGGGGTGTTAGTCATAGTCATTATGACACAGGAGGCCATTCAACCCATCAAGTCCATGCTGGCTCCCTCTAGGGCAATCCAATCAGTCCCATTCCACCCTCTATCCTGCAGTTCTGCATGCTTTATATCCCTCAAGGGCATTCCATGTCCTAACAACTAAATTCAAAAATTAATTACGGAATCAAAACTGTAGTATGCTTGCCTGAAATGTTCCTTATTGTTTAGTGTGCTACTTTGGTCAAGCTACTTTACAGTAATACAGCATTGGGTCAGCTTTGAAACCTTTTCTACAGCCTCTCAGTAATGTCAAACAATTGACTCTTTGTTGCAATTCCACTGCAGTGACAACCTAAATTTGGACTAATTTTTTCTCCAGGCAGCAGGGGGAGACCTTGGGCAAATTTGTTCTCATCTGTCAGTTCTTTGGTCAAAATGTTGCTTTTCTTGCTGGATCTAAATCTGTGTCTGCTGCTATGAAGATGGGAGATAATTTCCCCATCTCCGTACTTCTCCACTGACTGCAACAAGATGCATTTCTGAGAAGGAGTATTTTAACCCTTCCAGTGCTGTGATTTTTAAGAACAGACTCGTAAGAGGCTACCTTGTAAATTTAAAATCAAAAGCAAGGATAAGCATTTATTTAACTCAAAACTTGAAATGCAAAACTCAACAAACTTACTCTCCCCAAACACACAGATACACACACAAGAAAAGATGATTTCTAGAAAATTAACTAGCGCTTAGATTACAAGAAGGATAAAATAGAAACTGGTCACTTTTTTTTACAGTCCTTAAGATGGTGGTTGAAAATGTTGTGGGCCAGAAGGATTCTCTCCTGCTTTCTAGAAGACAAATGGAGGTTGGAATTTCGGCCTTTTAGTTTGAGTCATAGTCAAGCCTCTGTAGTGTAGAGATGGAATAGCAGGTAAAATGTATTTGCTCCTTTTAACGTCCTAGGTGATTCTAAACAGGGTGGTTGTTTTATTATTTTTTTTGCTGGACCGGGATCCGTTCCTTCAGGGTCGTCTTTTCTTCGATCAACTAACTTCATGCCATTCAAAAATATGTCAGTTGTAGAATGTTTCAAAAATGTCAGTTTTGAGTGTCAGTTATAAAGCATCATTCATCATCATATGTTCCCCTATCATGTGCCCATGGTATCAGCTTTCCATTGTCCACACATCAACATTCCGACCATGAATAGCATATGACGCAATACTAACATCTCCCCACAAAAAAGAAAAGATGAAATTCCCTGACATTTCATTTTTTTTTACATAAGAACACAAATAGGAGTAGGCCATTCAGCCCTTCAAGCCCACTCCCCAGTTTGGTGAGATCGTGGCTGACCACCTACTTCAACACTATTTTCCTACACTATGCCCATATCCCTTAATGTTTTTTAATATGTAGAAAACTATCAATCTCAGTCTTGAACATAATGACTGAGCATCCACAGTCCTCTGGGGCAGAGAATTCCAAAGATTCACCATCCTCCGAGTGGACAACTTCCTCTTCATCTCTGTCCTAAATGACCTGACCCTTCTTCTGAAACGGTGTCCCCTGCTTCTATACCCCCAACCAGGGGAAACATCCTTCCTGCATCTATCCTGTCGAGCCCTGAAAGAATTTTGAATGTTTGAATGAGATAACTTCTTATTCTTCTAAACTCCAGGGAATAAACGCCCAGTATATTTAATCGTTTCTCATAGGACAGTCCCTCAATCCAAGGAATTAATTTAATGAATCTTCGTTGCACTCCCTTGATGGCAAGTATATTTTTCATTGGGTAAGGAGACAAAAATTGCAGACAATACCCCAGGTACGGTCTCACCAAGGCTCTATATAATTGCAGGACGACATCTTTACTCCTATACTGAAATCCTCAAAGGCCAACTCACCAGCATTTTGTGTTTTTTAAATGGTAACACTCAGCAGGTCTGGCAGCATCTGTGGAGAGAGAAACAAAGTTAACGTTTCAAGTCAATATGACTCTTCGTTAGAGCTTTTTTAGCCATCTTAAATACTTAGCACAGTGAACCTACGTGTGAGCCTGCTTTTTTTTTTTACAAATTCAGTGATGAATTTCATCTCTTGCTTCCAACTTATTCATTATCTATTCAATCTCTGACTTCAGCCCTCAATCCGTTCCAGACACGGAGAAATGTGGGATAATTTCTTTCCATTTCTCTGACTGCAACAAGATGTATTTCTGAGAAGGGAGTGTTTTAACCCCCATGAATTCTAAGAAGACACAAAAGAGACTTCTTTTTAAACTTAAGATCAAAGGGAAGGATGAGCATTTATTTACCGCAAAACCTGAAATACAAATGCAGCAGCACTCACTTCCCCAAACACATGCACATGTGTCTGTGCTCGCATACACCCCCCCTCCCCCAAATACACATACAACATACGAAATAGGAGCAGGAGGCCACTCAGTCCCTCGAGTCTGTGCTGCAATTCAATAAGATCATGGCTGATCTAATTGTAACCTCAACCCCACATTCCTGCCTCCTCCGATAATCTTTCACCTACTTGTCAATCAAGAATCCAATTAGCTCTGCCTTAAAAATATTCAAAAAGGATGTTGTAAGTTTCTGGCTTTTAGTCTAAGTAGTAGCGACAACCACCATTTCACTTCTAAGGGAAACCATGGATTTCAGCCAGCGGCACAAAAACTGCTTGTCACTTCAATTGACTCATTAATATGCCTCATCACATGATCCCATGCTTCCATACTCTTGGACAGTTTTAATAATACACTTCTAGCCTCCCAGATTAATCTGCTGATTACTTCCAACCTGAAAAGAACACCAGCGAGGCTCGCAGCTGGCCACCATCTCTCTATGCCTCGAAGCCTGTTTTATTTTAAAAGTATCCCCATTCGTTTTCAAGGATTCTCGTGCTGCTTTCTCCAACCAGGAGCTCACCTGAATTGAACTCTGCCATGAAGGAAACACTCTTTGACCTTTGACTTTCTGGAGTTAGGAAATCATGTGAACTAATATTCATTTCTGTGGTTCTTTTACTGTTATTATCCATCCTTGTAAAAACTCCTTTTCTATCACCTTTACTGCATATATTTATAAATCTAACACATATATTGTTTGTGTGTATGTGTTTGTGTGTGATTGCAAACATTGTCCCTCTCCTCCTCCAACCCCCCCCAAATACAACCCCAGGGTTTGAATGTGAAATAAACTAACCTTCTGGGTTAATCATGAAGAGAGTTTGCTGCGTGTTAATTATAAATTTGGACCACACAAACTGAGAGTTTGGGGAAACAACATGTCAGAGCCTACTTTAATTCAAAAGCACTTCTGCTTACGGACAGACGGTGAGAGGATAAAGAAGTTTCAGTTTATCTGTTTCATGTTCGTAACACAGTGCAACAGTACCTTGCAATGACTTCACAGACATGAAAGGTACAAGCAAATACTTTATTCATTCACCAGATGTGCCATTTTTGTTTATAAAAGAAGTAATAAAGGTATATCTAGGAAGGAGATATGCATTTTATTGAAAAAAAATTTCATTACTTGCTCTAAATTATTGGAGAATTTTTTCTTATTACCTAGGCAGTGCTTGTAAAGAATCAGGGCATGGAATCAAGAATTTGGCCAGGAAATTTTCTCTGAGACTTTGATAAAATATTGTAGCACCGGAGATAGTTATTCAGCCCATTGTGTCTGTGCTGGCTCTTTGAAATAGCTAGTCACTTAATTCCCTTCCTCTGCTGTTCCCTCATCCCATTAAAAAAATTCAACTATATATTCACTTGTCTTTCAAGAGCAATTCTAGATTCTGCTTCCATTTCTTTTTGAAGTAAGGCATTCAATGTCCTAACAGCTGTGTGGATAATTTAATTTCAGAATCAAAATCATATTTTTTCTTGTGTGCATAAGAACCTCAGTTAGCAGAAACCATTTTCAAGAGACATTTTAATGTGCATTTTTGTTTGCAATTAATTTGGTGGCTTTTGATAAATGGCTATTGAAGTTGTGCCTGGCTCTTGCCATTAGCTGTGTTTTGGGGCATTGTGGAATGAGTTTTGTTCTGTACCCATGATCTTACAAATCTTTTACTTGCATGGATGCATGTCCAGTGTTATGTTGTACAGTTCCTTTGGCCAGTCAGATCACAGAACAAATGCTCAATATTCCTTCAAACATTCATGTTGCAGGATCTAATTAAGTTCTGAAGACCACTGCTCTTTTACCCATCCTTGGAACCAGTTCGATCATTTCTGTCACGTCATTTCCAATTGATTCAGTTCCAAAAACATCCAGTCATTCTTTTTAAAAAAAAAACTTCCTGTGGCATCCAGTTTCCATGACTGCTGCTCACTCACCGGAACTTACAGGAGTAAATATAAGAATGCCAATAGTGTAGCCAAAGACAATTTGTTTCCTCAGTGCAGGGGGAAAAAAATCAAAATCTTCCTGGATCTCAACTTAATTTTTAATTTTCTTCATGTCATGCCCAGTGCATTCTCTTCCTGTCATGCACAGTGCATTCTATCAGGTGTCAGTTGGTCCATTTCTTGCGCTCACAGCTGGAACATGATCATGGAGAGCAAGTGTTGCTATTGCTTTTCCCCCTAATTTCTAATATGTTTTGAGCTATGAAATCACCTGGTGGACAGGCAAACCAAATGCAGGGAAGTTGATCTATCTTGGAATAATGCTGCAGTGATTTACATTAGGCATATTGGAATACTGTCTCTCAAACTGTACTAGAGTGCAACCATTTTTCACCACCTAGTATGCTATAAAGGCCAAATCTTAATTTGCATGTTACTTAAATAGTATTAATGTGACAGCCTCTGCACTAATGCTATATTTGTACAACAGCTCTATGTTCCATCATCCACTTGGTAGTGCAGGATTTAGTTCCACCGTGTTGAAAGAAACATAAATGTGAGAATTATTATTGATGTGCCTATAAAATTTTAATGTTTTTAAATAGTATATGAGCTTTGTGCCAGCATCACGAACAAATGGCTATCAATTATGATTTAAAAATAAACAGCCATTAAGTAGAGCATGTGTGGTATTAGGCAGTAAAAGGGCAGGAAGTAAGGTTCGTTCGCTAGCCTATGCTGTGTTAGCTGGCATACCAATGAATAGATAAACCAGAAATTTCCATCCCACACCCATAGTTCCTCCACACAAAATTTACGTCTACGATCTGTTTGGATTTTATTTTATTGATTACTGTTTGCACCATTAATGTTCCATGGAATTATTCTTTGAAATGAGTTAGCACAGGTTTAATTTTATTTGGAACACTTCTTAGACAACCATAACATTCATCCATCAAATTGACAGATAGGATGAGCTTATGCTTTTCGCAGTTCTCACCTTGGTCAGAAGGTTGTGTTCTCCAGAGACTTGAGCACATATCTTGACTGAGAGTATAGTGCAGTAATGAGGGAGTGCTGCATTGTCATTACTGTGTTTCAGATCAGATATAAACCTTGAAACCTCATCTGCCCCCTCCATCCACTGTGAGGTGAAAATGAAAGATCCCATGGCATGATTCACAGAGTGTCGCAGTTCTTTTAGTATTCTGGTCAATATTTGTTCTTCAAACCTGATCACTGAAATAGACTATCTGGTCATTATCTCATTTCTGTTTGTGGGACCTTGCTGTGTGCAACTTGGCTGCCATATTTGCTATATTATAACAGTGTTGACACATATTTAAAAAAAAATACACTTCAAAATGCTTTGGAGCACCTTGAAACCATGTTGTACTTTCTCATGCAGTCATCTTCATTCCTGTAATGACTTGATGCAGCGAACAGGTTCAAACAAGAAACAGATGAACTTTATTGCAGAGGTCTTTTCATGTGCTACATGCTTGATCAGGACTCTCGCCACGAAGCCCCACTCCTCAGATTGCCCATGCTTGGGTCTCACTGGTCGGAGCCTCCAAGAGCATCACGTGACCACGATAGATAGCAGGAGAGGCTATACCTTCAATTACTACATTTCCTCCCCCTTTAGTTTTTTTACAGTTTCTATTTACAGGGAGCATTTGAATATCCAACAACATATACATATCTACAACTTGGGATGATTAAAGATCAAGTCTCTGAGGCGCTTTCCTAATATGGCTAGAGTGGTATAACCCTACTATATGAGGTTCCTCCACAGGATCGACATGACCAGGAGTTACAGCACGAGGCACATCAATAGAAAGTTGCAGTTCTGAGACATCGGGCATGTCAACTCAATGTTGATCTGTCATCTCAGTAATTGATGGTTCGACGTGGATCACAGACAGAATAGCTGGTTGTTGGAATGTCACTCTATCACGAAAATGGTCCATGTGCTTTCGAATGATTTTATGTTCCACTTGCACTAGGTGGGATAAGGGACCAGCCTTTGAGACAATGGTTCCTAGAACCCAACAAGGCCCACGTCTGAAGTTTTGCACGAACTGTGTCGCCTAGATTCTGCGAGCTTTGCTGTGAATATCGTGTACAATTTTTAATTACTCTGATTTCTCTCTACCTTCCCCTCTAAATTTGGAAACACCAGACTTAACCTTGTACATAGGCAGCATTTCATCAATAATTCAGACAGTGTTGAACCCATAGTCGAATGTGGCATTGTACGATATTGAGAAGAAAGATGAGTTTCTAGAGCACCTTTGGATAACCTCTTCATACCAGACTTGAAAGTTTGCACAGCTCTCTAAGCTAAACTATTTGATGAGGGATGGTAGGGGGCTGCCTTAATACATCTGATTCCATTCAGATTTATGAATCTCTGAAGCTCAGTACTGGTAAAGGCTGTACTGTTATCAGAAACGACAGTTTCTGGTTGGCCATGTATGCTAAAACAGTGACGTAGCTTCTCAATGGTTGCGCCTGATGTTGGCGATTTGACTTCTTGTACATCTGTCCATTTAGAATGTGCATCTATAATCAACAAAAACATGGTATCTAAGAATGGTTCTACACAATCAACATGTAGCCTAACCCAGGGTCGACCCACGGATGCAAGGGAGCTGAAACAGGCAGCTTCTGCTGTTGCTGACAATGGAGATGGTGCTTGACCATGCTTTCAATGTCACTACCAATGCTTGGCCACCTGACATAGTTTCGCACAAGCATGTTCATCTTTGATACGCCTGGATATGCACTATGAAGCCCTGTCAAGAGTGATTCAAGAGATGACAACGCTTGATCCCCACGACAAAATTCCATCTTGACAATTTAACTCTGTTTTTCTGGCATGGAATGGTCTCAAATCTTAAGATTTAACCAGGCAAATTTGACCATCCTTGCAAAGCAAGGCCTCTGACTTTAAACAATATTGGATCTCCAATTTCTAATTTGCTTCGCGCACACGGGCACAGAATCCAAGAAATTCAGTCATTGCACAGCTTGTGGCACTGGAGCATGTACAATGTTATCTGTTGATGGGAGATGACTGAGTTTGTCCGCATTTGCAATATGTAAGCCAGGATGGTACATGAAAGTATGCTCATACGCAGATAATATCAAAGCCTAATGTTGTATTCATGCTGATGCTATTGGCAGAATGGCCTTAACCTCACTGAATAAACCCATTCATGGTTTACAGTCCAACATAATAGTGAAATGTCTACGAAGGACTGGTGGAATTTCTTCACTCCGAATACCACCGATGAACCTTCCTTTTCTAGCTGGGAATAACCCTTCTCGGCTGTTGTCATAAAAATATAATAATTGTCATAATATTTTTGTAATTTATTGTAGAGGTAAGTTAATATTGGGGTTTGGATTAGTTTCTGTATGTGTGTGGGTTTTAATTGAATTGCAGACAGCTAGTCTGGGTGCTTTGGTGTATCGAAAGGGAAACTAGGGCTGAAATGCTAAACACATAAACATGGTTGAAGTTTTAGAATGGGAGGTGTGAAGATTATTTGCAATTTGTCATAAATTCGAGTGGTGGATTTCAAAGAGATAGGAAGGTGTCACATCTAGCCAACAGAGGCTAAGCCAAACAGTGTGTTTATTTTTTCCCAAAGATTACTGATGAGTGCTATGAATGATTTGTTATGGAAAAAGTAAAGTTGCAAAGACATATTGGGACAATGGGATTTGCATTTAAAAGGGAGAAACCTGTATAAAGGAGATGAGGTTATGTGTAAGAAGGCGGCATTCTAAGATCCAGCAAGTGTGAAAAGCCTCCAGCCTCCATGTACAAGTTGCTGTCTCCAGGAACCGAAGCTAAAAGAATTCACTTTGAATATCACTGTCCAGGGTATTGTGTGCTTTACCTGGGTCTGTTGAAATCTATGTTGTTTTACTGTTGCCTTAACAGAGGTGTAACTGGGAGCTAGATTAATGCAATTTAGGAGTTGTTTAGTAGTAATTTATAGACCTATGTTTGTGCTTAAACTTATTTATTTTATTACTAAATGTTTAATTTAGTTTCATAAAAACCTCAGACTCGGTGGTCTTATTACTACTGAATTCAAGGCACACATCTCGAAATAAAAGTACAAATTGCAAAACAGTTGTGGCAGCTGTTTCAAGTTTCTGCCTGGGAGTCAGCATTACCATCCGCTGTGCCATAACAGCTGTGAGAGGATTCTCGAGACATATCCAATGGGCCTTTCTGATCCATTTTCCATTCTGCGATAACACAGCTCCTACACTATAAGGAGGGACATCACATGTTAATACCAATTCTTTCAATGGGTCGTAGTGTACCAATAAAAACAATGAATGTAACAGTTTCTTTACTTTCACAAAGGTGGCTTCCTGTTGCGAATTCCATGACCAACGGTAATTCTTTAACAAGAAGTGCAATGGTGCCAACATAGTTGATAAGTTTGGCAAGAAGCGGCTATAGTAGTTGACCATACCCAGGAGAGACTTGAGTTCAGTTGCTTTGGACGGTGAGGGTGCATCTTTTATTGCCCGAGCTTTCTCTTCTACCAGATGCAAACCCATGGCATCCTCCCTATGACCCAGGCAACTCTTTTCTTCTCCGCCAATGCTGCCAGACCTGCTGAGTTTTTCCAGGTAATTCTGTTTTTGTTAAGTAACTTCTGGTGCCTGAAATGTGCATTTATCCTTCTTTAATTACATATTGGCTTCAATGAACTTCCTTAGCATCTCCTCCAGGTTGGCCAAATATCCAGTCTCAGTTGACCCTGTGATCAGAACATCATCTAGATATACTACCACTCGGAAGTCTTTGCAAAAGACTCCATTGTTTTTTGGAAGATAGCATATGTAGACAATACTCCTAAAGAGTAGGCAAGTGTACTGATGAAGACCCTTGTGTGTGTTAATTGTCACGTATTCTCTCGACATGCTATCCAGTTCTAATTGTTGGTAGGCAATACTCATATCCAATTTTGTATAGGATTTGCCTCCAGCCAGCTTTTCATATAAGTCGTCTATCTTTGGGATGGGGTACTTATCTAGTTTTGCTGCCTTGTTTACAGTCAATTTATAGTCCCTACAAATGCATATGGTTTGGTTAGGCTTCGTCATTGGAACTATGGGTGCTGCCCATTCTGAAAATTGGACTGGTTGGATGATGTCCAGCTTTTCTAACCAGTACAGTTCTGCATCCACCTTCTCCTTCAACTAATAAGGCACAGGTCTGGCCTTAAAGATATGTGGTGTTGCCGGAGGATCCGCATATATTTTTCCTTGCAAGCCTTTTAACTTCCCTAATTCATCCCGAAATATACTGTCGTATTTCCTTAGCAGTTCAGGAACTCCTCCTGTTTTCAGGTGAAATATCTCAGACCTGTCAAACTTGATTTCCTGTAACCAGCCTTGGTCTAGAAGACTAGCTCCTTCTCCTTTCAACTATTATCATGGACAGCTGGGCTGTCTGTTACCTATAAGACACTAGTATTGTGGTGATGCCCTTTACCTGAATAGTCTCCCCAGTGTATGTCTTTAATGAAGGAGGTGTCTGCTCCAGGTTTAGTGACTGGGCACCTTCACTAAGGTATTTGAAAGAGTGCTATCCCACCACTGTAGTCGAGGCTCCTGTATCCGCCTTCATTTTTAGTGCCTTCTCATTAATTTGCATTGTGATAGTGATAGGTTTGGTTTTTACAGTGGTTATGTTATACAGGGAATAGATGTCAGTGTCGGTAGCTTCAGGTTCTGCTGTATTTTTTAATTCAATCATGGTGAGTTGCTGCTCTATGGGCTGTTTCGACTTTGACTTGCATTGCCTTACGACGTGACCTTTTCTTACGGCAGTAATGGCATTCTGCCTCCTTGAATCTACAGGTGTCCTATCAGTGGTCACCCCCACATCTATAACAGATTAACCTTGGAGTCACTGCTGCCATGTTCCTACTAGGCCTTGTCATGTTTCTAGTAGTGGGCATTGCCTCTCGCTTCAATGCTGTGGGTCTAGTTTTTGCACCAGGCCCAGCAGTAGTTGCCCGCCCCACAAGAAGAACAACGCCATATTGTATTGTGCTACAAAGCCCGCGAGTCTCTTGCAGCACTTTCCATTGCGAGGGAGATTTCTATGGTGCGCTTCAAGTTAATTTCGACCTCAGTGAGTAAACGGTGTTGAATGGCATTGTCCTGAACTAATCGGTCCTGCAGCATATCATTTTGCGCCCTCAAAGTTGCAGTGTTCTGTCTAAGTTTCACTACATAGGTTGCAATGGACTTTCCCAGGCCCCTAACCCTGGAATTAAATTTCAAATGCTGCATTATTATGGATGGCTTCAGCTGGAAATGTGTTTTCACGAAGCCCGCTAATTCATTAAAGGACTTAGAATTGAGCACGTTTGGGGCTGTCAGTTTGCGAATGAGATTGTATGCCTTGCTACCACATACACTCAAAAGGATGGCTTTCTGTTTTTCCTCCGTGGTAATTTTGTTCACTACGAAATAAAAACCAAGGCACTCTAAATACTGGCTCCAGTCTTCGATAGTTACATCATAAGAGTCGATTCTGCCAAAAAGTGGCATGACTGGTGAGTAATCTTTTCTTTTTCTCAAGATTTGATGTACTGACGTTAACAAGGCGAGGTGCAATGTCGGAGCTATTTTACCCTTGTCACCAAATGTAATGACTTGATGGAGCGGACAGGTTTCAACAAGAAACGGAAACTTTATTACAGAGAGCTTTTCAGGTGCTACGTGCTCGATCAGTAAAGGTGACCGTGACAACTTTCATCGATTGTTGTAAAAACCCATCTGGTTCAGTAATGTCCTTTAGGGAAGTAAATCTGCTATCCTTGCCCCATCTGGCCTACATGTGACTCCAGACCCACAGCAATGTGGTTAACTCTTAACTGCCCTCTGAAACGGTCTAGGAAACCACTCCTTCAAGGGCAATTAAGGATGAGTGACAAGTGCTGACCTTGCCAGTGAAGCCCACATTCCATGAAAGAATAAAGAGAAAAAATGCTCTTTTTTATTCACTCACAGGATTTGGACATTACTGGCTAGACCAGCATTTGTTGCCCATCTCCAGTTGCTCCCGAAGGTGGTGGTGAGCCACCGCCTTGTGTTCCTGCAGTCCATGTGTTACCGTTCCGGTAACCCAAAGTGCTTTTAGGAAGGGAATTCTAGGATTTTGACCTGGTGACAGCCGAGGAATGGTGTTATAGCTCCAAGTCAGGATGGTGTATGGCTTGGAGGAGAACTTCCAGGTGTTGGTGTTCCCACGCATCTGCTGCCCCCTGCTCTTCTGGTGGTAGAGGTAATGGGTTTGGCAGGTGCTGTCAAAAGAGCCTTGGTGTGCGCGTCATAGATGGTACATAGATGGTGCCGCCACTGTGTGTCAGTGGTGGAGGAAGTGAATATTGAAGATCGTGGATGGGGTGCCAATCAAACGGCCCGCTTTGTCTTGGATGGTGCCATGCTTCTTGAGTGTTGTTGGACCTGCATTCATTCAGGTAAGTGGAGAGTTTTCCATCACATTCCTGACTTGTACTTTGTAGATGGTGGACCAGCTTGGGGAAGTCAAGAAGTGAGTTTCTCTCCATAGAATTCTCAGCCTTTGACCTACTCTTTATAGTATTTATATGGCTGGTCCATTTCAGTTTCTGGTCAATAGCAAGCCCCCAGGATATTGATAGTGGGGGATTCAGTGATGGTAATGCCATTTGAATGTCATGGGGAGATGGTTATATTCTCTCTCGTTGGAGGTGGTCATTGCCTGGCACTTTATGTGATGCAAATGTTACTTGCCATTTATCAGCCCAAGCCTGAATATTGTAAAGGTCTTGCTGCATATGGACCCAGACTGTTTCAGTATCTGAAGAATCAGGAATGGTGCTGAACATTGTGCAATCATCAGTGAACATCCCCACTTCTGACCTCACGATGGAAGTAACGTCACTGATGAAGATGATTGGGCCGAGGACGCTACCCTGAGGAACTCCTGCAGTGATGTCACAGGACTGAGATGAGTGACCTTCAACAACCATAACCATCTTTCATCTCTGATCCAACTACTTTTAAAAGTAATATCTGCCTTCCCTCCCAAATCAGCTATCCTCTTTGTAAGTTTGTTCCATGTATCCATTGTGCTTTGTAGTTTTTAAAAAGGTTCTAATTGCATGAGTTTTGCAAATTCTGTGCTCTCTTCGGTGTTATGATTGTTGGTCAAGAGCAACCTTACTTTCATATCATCCATATTTTTCATTTATTTGAAAGATCTGGATCATGTCTGCCATCAGTCTTTTCTGCCACAAAAATAAATTGAGCTGCTTCATTTTTGTTACCCAAA